>NW_017670450.1:215073-224487 GCF_001879085.1 Nicotiana attenuata
TAATACTCGGGTTATATTTGCACGTCCGCAGAGTCCTTTTTATAAGGCATAGTTGGGCGTGATCAAATTTTGGCGCCGTTGCCGGGGAGTTAACGGAATTATCAATTGCCATTGACAGAAATACAAAGATTCTTGTTGTAGTCAGTTTTCTCTCTACCAACTTTTTCATTGAAAATTTGACGGTTGTTGATCTGGGTGCACAGGTGCATGCCTAGAAATTCTACGAGGACTGGAGAACTGCTTGAAGGACTCTCGGACCCCGAGAAGACATTCCGGGCATTGAATCGTGCAAACAAAAGACTTCAACAATCACAACAAATACACCAACTCGAAATTGACATGGGCGACATAAACGACCCCAACGTGAACGTCAGGAATGAGCAATTGGCACCTCCTGTGCCTGAGGGTGCACTTTATGACTGGGCACAACCCACAGCTGACAATCTGGCCACTGCCATTGTTGTTCCTGCAATACAAGCTGAATCGTTCCAATCACAAATAACATGCTACACTTGTTGCAGAACAAGGGACTTTTTTCTGGGACACAAACAGAAGATCCTCAGCAGCACTTGAAGAACTTCCTGTCTATTTGCAAAACTCAAAGGCAACCGAACGTGACTCCGGAAGCAATCAGCTATTATTGTTTCCATTCTCGGTGACAGGAGCTGCTCAGGTTTGGCTAAACTCGCTTCCCATAAACTCTATAGCAACTTGGGATGAGTTGGTCAAGCAATTTCACAACAAGTTCCATTTGCCCAACAAAACTGCTCAACAAATTGATGAGATTGTGAGTTTCAAACAGAAACCAATGGAGACACTACACGAGACATGGGGCGGATTTAAAGGAATGTTGGTTATGTATCCCCACCATGGTGTTCCAGAGCAGATGTTGGGACAACGGTTTTACATGGGTTTGTCAGACAGCTTGAAGAATATAGTTGATGCCTCGGCTGGTGGGGCATTCTTGAGCAAGACTTGGAGAGAAGGTCAGAATTTGCTCGACAAGATGGCGCAGAATTCGGGTTGGACTTCTAGAAATGCACCTATCACTCCAGTGGTGCACTCAGTGCCTCTTGATCCTTCTAATACAATGGCTGAAAACATGGCGACTCTTTTGAAGCAAATGAGCATCCTCACCAAAAAGGTGGAGGAATCAGGGCAGAAGCAACAAGTTCACATAGTAGACACTACCAATGGGGGCTTGTGCACGTCTTGCATTAGCCAGCCAATTGGTAATCCATGGAATACAGAGCATGATCATCATCACCAGCACCCTGAAGATATGAACTATGTGGCTAACTATGGGGGTCAGAGGCAAGGTAATCAGAACTGGGGTCAGCAGACTCAGCAGCAGTACAGGCCACCGCAGCCACAGTATAACGCAGGAAACACGGGAGGCATAAGACCCCCCAACAATATGGCACCGTATCCTAGACCACAAGGCTACAACAATCAGCAGCAAGGGTACCACCCACCTCAGCAACAGCAGGGTGGAAGACAGGAAGACGGGTTTGCAAGGCTTGAAGCAATGATGCAGCAGGTTATTGGGTCCAATGCTAAAATAAATGAAAGGGTGGATGCACATGATGCAGCTATCAAGAATATTGAGGTACAAGTGGGCCAGATTTCAATGTCACTTAACAATCGTCCTCAAGGGGCATTACCTGCAGATACCCAAATCAATCCAAAAGATCAAGGCCCAAAGCAGCTGATGGCGGTGAGTCTACGAAATGGTAGGGATCTAGATGTTGAGCAAGAAAGAGCTAGAGAAAACATACAGGCTGAGACACTAATTCCAGTGCCCATAGAGCTGGATGACTCTACGGGATTGATAGAGGTAACAGTTCACCCTGCTCATGTAGAAAAGAATATGCAGCAAGAAACTGAGACAGTAGTTGAGCCAGTTAATTGAGACAGTAGCAGAGCCAATAGTTGAGACAGTAGCTGAGAAAGAAAAATCTCAAGTGATTGGGAAGAAAAGATCTCCAGCACCATTTCCGCAAAGGTTGGCCAAGCATCAAAAGGAGGAGCAGTATAAAAAGTTCCTAGAGATGCTAAAACAAATTCAGATAAACATTCCACTGATTGAAGCTCTAAAGGAGATGCCAGGATATGCTAAAATGATGAAGGACTTGATGTCTAGGAAGTTTGACTTTCAAGACTTGTCGACTGTGACCCTTACTCAGACATGTAGTGCAGTGGTATCTAGACCTGTTGCTGAAAAGCTATCTGATCCAGGTAGTTTTACAATTCCATGCACCATTGGGAACTATGCCTTTGCTAAGGCACTCTGTGATTTAGGGGCCAGCATTAATCTCATGCCCCTGTTCATTTATAAGAGGTTAGGAATTGGGAGAGCTCGACCGACTTCTATGTTATTGCAGCTGGCCGACAGGACTGTTAAGCGTCCATTTGGGATTCTTGATGATGTGCTTATTCAGGTGGGGAAATTCGTGTTCCCTGCAGATTTTGTAATCTTGGATTGCAAATTGGATGAAGAAATTCCTATAATTCTAGGACGACCTTTCTTGGCCACGGGGAGAGCTTTGATTGATTGCGAGACCGGGGAGCTTAAGATGAGGCTCAATGATGAAGAAATTATATTCAATGTGCAGAAATCGATGAGGCGACCAAGTGAGTTCGCAAATTATTCCCTTATTGATGCAGTGGATGTAATTGTAGAGGATGATGATGAGGCGTTGACGGTTGAGGATCCCCTTGCTGCATGCTTGACAAATTTGGATGAAGTGAATGGTGAGGATTTGGCGGAATGGGTGTTGGCACTGGAAGGTAAAGGGTTCTGGGAGAGAAATCTGGAGTTTGAGCCCTTGCACTTAGAAAAGAGAGAGACCCCTCCAGCTAAACCATCCATCGAGGAACCCCCTAAGCTGAAACTGAAGCCATTGCCAACCCACCTCAGGTATGAATTTCTGGGTCCTGACTCCACATTACCTGTTATTATCTCATCTGGTTTGTAAGATGTGCAGGTTCAACAGCTTCTACAGGTACTAAGGGAGTGCAAAACTGCCATTGGGTGGACCATGGCAGATGTCAAGGGGATCAGCCCCGCCTACTGCATGCACAAGATTCTGCTGGAAGAGGTCGCGGATCTCCGCACCTCGGTGGATGGTCTACACACACGGATGGACGCCATGTCACAGAGGCAGGCTAGATCTGAGAGCCGGTTTATGGCTTGGCTACGCGCATTGGGGAGGGCCTGCCATGTAGACCCCAGCACCGTCTCCGACTCGGATTGAGTCTCAGGGAAATCTTCTCACCCTTCTGCTCTTTACTTTATTGATATGACATGGGGACATGCCATGATTTTAAGTGTGGGGTGGGAGACTTGCTCTAACTGTGTATTAAAATGTATATAGCTGTTGTTGTGTTGTAGCATTAGATGTGGCGGACATATGTGAGTGTGTTATATTAGGAGTAGTTGACTTGGCCCAACGACGGACACTTGTTGACGGGTCTCTTGAGGGTCAAAGTCAGATATATAAAAAAAAAAACTTGTAGAGGACTCTTCCTGATGACGGACTATGTGGACAGTACTCTTGAGGGAAGTAGTCCATGTAGAATTTTTTTTTAATTTTATTTTCTTCTTTTAGGTAGTGTAGTACCTCCCCCTTGGTTTTTCTTTTGATCACGGTTCTTTTCCAAGGGTTTTTCTTGAACCGGGTTAGGTAGATTTTTCTTTTATAGTTTTAGGATTAGATGGGTGAAGGTCAGAATGTAACCCCAAATGTGCACACTTGCAAAGAGAACGAACTAAGGGTGTAAGGTCTAAGCTTATTTGTGGACTCATAATCTAAGCCTTAATTTTGCACATCTTGTCTGGCTTGAACACTCGTATGATTGTGTTGATGAACTGATTTGGAATGAGTTACATGCTAAGTGTGTGTGAGTTGCTACTTGCATCCTATGCTTGCATATGATACCTAGAACTTGCCCTGTGTGTTTGCAAAGCGAAATAGAAGTCGTTTGGTTTTAGAGATGATTGAGGCATTTCTTTGTGCAACCCTTTATACTTGAGAATCCACTTGTGAATATTACCATAATTAACCCCTTTGAGCCTGAAGCCTATTCTTTGATAACCCTATAATGATCTAAATCGCTGTGTTTGAATAAGCTAATTGTTTGAACCGTTACCTCTTAGAAGCACTTGAATCACTAAAGAATATACAAAAGTCAAAGTGTGGGGTGGGAGAGAGTTAGTGAAAAAAGGGGAATCAAGAATGAAGGTTCTGGTTGGTGAACTGGCAGTGTACAATCAATATAAAAAAAAAGAAAAAAAAAAGAGAAGAAGCAGCCAGTTGGACCTAACGAAAAGTGGGGGTCACAAGTGAAACAAAATGTGGAGTAATGATTGGGTTGAGCATAAAAAAAAAAAGTGTGTATTAAAAGTGCTTAGGGAGGTTAGTCACTGTATCCAAATATATCCTACCCGTCCCTTAGCCTACATTACAACCTATAAAGACCTCTTGATCTTGGACTGAATGGCTCGATTAGTGGAGTATTACACTAGGGGCAAGCTTATGGTGTGTCTGTGTGGCATGTGAATGCTCTTTGCTGAGAGTGAGTGAATTCTTTCCATATATGGTTCCTTATTGTTGAATTATATGTGTGTGGAACTTCTCTCAGATTTTGTTTATGTGAGGGCATGTGACTCAGGAAGAAAAAGTGAGTCTTCACTTCTGTTAGAGTAATTAGAGTGAGCACAAGTGTGTCTGGTATGAGAGTCTGCATTTGAGATACGATTGTGCACTGCTTGGGTCGATCATTGATAATAGCAGGTGTGACATAAATTGGGGCAATGCATTGAGCAGTTAGGCCTAGAAGTGTGGTTTAGTTGCTCGAGGACGAGCAAAGATTTAAGTGTGGGGTGTTGATAATAGGTGAATTTGACTATAATCACACCTTAAATAATCACCTTCTTGTGTAGTTTTAATGCTAAAAGTGATGACAAAATGCTCTTATTAGTGCTTTTCATGATTTGTAGGTGATATATGTATAAAGACGGCTAAGGAGCAGTTTTGGAGTCAAAAGTGATGAAAAAGAGGCCAACTGTGAAATTTCCTAAGTGACCCGTGCAAAAACAGGCCGAAGATTCAGAGAACTGGATCCACCGCGGTTCCACCGCGACCGCGGCAGAACCGCGGTGGGAAGCAGCTGCAGAAGTTCAGAGATTCCGCGAGGGTGTTTGGCCGCGGTTCTACCGCGACCNTTAAGGACTTCTCCAAAATCGCCAACCCTCTCTGTAAGCTGTTAGAGAAAGATACCCTTTTGATTTTCTGATGATTGCAGGGTAGCTTTTGAGGAGTTGAAGCAAAGGCTGGTCACAACACCCATAATCGTTGCCCCCGACTGGGAGCAACCGTTCGAATTAATGTGTGATGCTAGTGACTACGCGGTGGGGGCAGTGCTGGGCCAGCGGAAGGACAAACTGATGCACTCAATCTACTATGCTAGTAGGACGCTGAGTGGAGCCCAGTTGAACTACACAGTGACAGAGAAGGAGATGCTAGCTGTGGTATTTGCTTTTGACAAGTTTCGGTCCTATCTAATAGGATCCAAGGTAATCGTATACTCTGACCATCCAGCTCTTAGATACTTAATAGAAAAGAAGGACTCTAAGCCACGCCTGATTCGTTGGGTGTTGCTACTGCAAGAGTTCGATCTTGAAATTCGTGACCGTAAGGGTACTGAAAATCAAGTCGCTGATCACCTATCGCGACTTGAAGGAGCTGAAAATGTAGTAGAAGTGGAGGAAATTCTGGAAACCTTTCCAGATGAGCAGCTGCTCGTTACCACTCATCAGGAAGCGCCTTGGTATGCAGACTATGCTAATTACCTGGCCAGTGGTATTGTTCCTCACGACCTGTCATCGGTCCAGAGGAAGAGATTCGTTCGCGAAAGCCAATGGTATTACTGGGATGAGCCCTACTTGTTTAGAATATGCCTTGATAACATGATCCGGAGATGCGTCCCCGAGATCGAACAATCTTCTATCTTGCAGGCTTGTCACGCTTCAGCGTATGGCGGTCACTTTGGAGGCATCAGGACTGCAGCTAAGGTGCTAGAGGCCGGATTTTTCTGGCCAACGGTATTCAAGGATGCTCACTTATGGGTCAAGAGCTGTAATGAATGTCAACGCACCGGGAACATTTCCCGGCGTCACGAGATGCCCATGAACCCAGTTCAAGAAGTGGAAGTGTTTGATGTTTGGGGGATAGATTTCATGGGTCCCTTCGTCAGCTCCTATGGCAATAAATACATTATTGTTGCTGTGGATTACGTGTCCAAGTGGGTGGAAGCTGCTGCATTACCCACCAATGATGCTAAGGTGGTAGTCGGGTTTCTAAAGAAGAACATATTCACCCGCTTTGGGACACCGCGTGCAATTATTAGCGATGGAGGAACTCATTTCTGCAACCGGGCCTTCGAGAAGTTATTGGCTAAATATGATGTGCGCCACAAGGTGGCTACTCCATACCACCCACAGACTAGTGGACAGGTTGAGGTTTCCAACAGAGAGATCAAAAGCATATTGACAAAAACTGTAAATGCTACAAGAACTGACTGGTCAAGGAAGCTGGATGATGCGCTATGGGCTTACAGGACAGCATTCAAGACACCAATTGGTATGTCACCATATAAGTTGGTGTTTGGGAAGGTCTGTCACCTACCTGTAGAACTGGAACATAAAGCGTGGTGGGCACTGAAACAGCTGAATTTAGACTTGAAAGCTGCGGGCACGTCGAGAGTCACGGAATTACATGAGCTAGAGGAGTTCCGGTATCTGGCTTTTGAGAGCACAAGGCTATATAAAGAGAGAATGAAAAGGCTTCACGATCAGAACATCATTGAACGAAATTTCAAACCTGGGGACAGGGTACTGCTTTACAACTCAAGACTGCGGTTATTCCCAGGTAAGCTAAAGTCAAGGTGGTCTGGACCATTTCGCGTGGTTGAAGTGTTTCCTTCCGGAGCTGTGGAAGTTTCTACTGAAGATGACTCTCGTACATTTAGAGTCAATGGTCAGCGGTTGAAATTGTATGTGGGCATGAACGAGCCTAAGGAGATGACCGAGCTGCATTTGAATGAACCCCAGAGGTCGAGCGAACCTTAATTTCGCTCAAATGAGTCATGCCGCGACGTTAAATCAGGCGCTACGTGGGAGGCAACCCATGACATTGTTGTAATTGTGACCTTTGTAATCTATTTATAAAAAAAAAATAAAAAAAAAAACTGGGCGTTAGAATCAGAGAGGCCCTTCGACCGCGGTTCCACCGCGACCGCGGTGAAACCGCGGTTAAAAGGGCTCGCGGAAACTCATTGCCGCGGTTCCACCGCGACCGCGGCAGAACCGCGGCGAATACAGACGCGGCCCAGGTAAGTTTTTTTTAATTTTAATTTTTTCTTTCCTTTTTTTTTAAAAACCCACAAACCCCCCCCCCTATCTAATCCCAAACACATCCGCCCCAACCCCCATCCCTTCCCTTTTTCTCTCTCTTTTTCTCAAAATCCCTTCTTCTTCTTCTCCCCCAAACCTCTATTCTCCACCCTCTTCCTCTCCAACCTCCATTAACACACCCCCATTTTCGCTCCCTCTTCACCTCAAGTAAGTTAATCTTCTCCCTCTCTATTTCTTTCTCTTATAAGTAGTGTAATTGTTAGATTAGCAATTTTAGTTAAATCCTAGTTAGGATTAGTGTATTAATTTGCATTTTTTTATTTTGTTTGCTTTCTTTTATGTTTGCCATTGTTGTAGTTGTTGTAGTTGATGTTGATGAGGTTGTTTGGTGGGTCTCCGTTGTTAATTAATTGTGAAGTTGTTTGGTGGTTTGGAGGCCTAAATTTAGATTTTTGTGGTATAGTATGGATTGGTTCATGTGTTGGCCGAAAATTGTGGCACTAAGTTGTATATTTTTTTTTTGGGTGTTTACGCCAACCAAAGTTGAGATGTTGTAGTTGATGGTGGTTGTTGTTGAGATGTTGTAGTTGATGGTGGTTGTTGTGTAATTGAGATATTGTTGTTGCTAGTTGTTGTTGTGTAGTTGCTTGTTGGTTTGTTGATAGTTGTTATAGAGTAGTATTGTTGGTATGGTGATATTTGTTGTAGAATGGTGTTTGTTATATGGTGGTGTTGTATGTCATGGGTACCATTAAATGGAATAAGTGTGGGGTGTATTATACCGGACGTGGTACGAAAATTATGGAGCTATTGTGGGGGTTGTTATGAGTGAAGTTAGGAGCTATTTTTGGTGTCATTGGATGGTGAAGTCTGAGTAACCATCTTATTGGCACTAGCTAGGGCATATGTTAATGGTTTGTTTGATTATTTGCAGGCCCCATGGCTCCCAAAAGGCACAGGCGCTCTGGAGGCACATCCCAACGACCTGCGTACGATGAGTCCAGATTCCAATCGGAACTGGCGGAGGATGATTTCAACGCCAAGGCTACCAAAACTTTTATCCCTGAAATCCCGATTGATCGGGCAGCCCTCCGAGCCGAAAAAGTGGAGATGTATGAAGAGATACGGAGGCGAGAAATGGAGTTTCTATTTGCTGACCCTGCACCAGTTAACAAGATGCTGGTTCGTGAATTTTATGCCAACTGCCCTTTGAATTTGGGTAGGGAGGTGATTGTTCGGGGTATGGTGGTCAGTGCTCAGATTCAAACAATTCGCCGGGTGTTGCGGCTGCCTCCGTTCACCAGTGATGTCGATTATTACCATGACAGGCCCGGGGTGACATGGGAGGTCATGACGGATGTACTTTGCACAGGGGGGCAGCCCATATGGATACGTGACCAAATAACCCTCAACTCTAACTCCTTCACTCACCTGGCCAAGTGTTGGTTGACTGTTATCTGTAGCAGGTTCCTGCCTTCTAGCAATACCACGGACGTGAACTTCAATAGGGCACTATTGACTTGGTGCTTTGTGACAGGGAAGGATTTTGATGCGGCACGGGTAATTGGAGATGAAATGGTCTTACGGGGCCCGCTGCTGACAAAGGGATGCTATTTCCCTTCCTTGGTGACAACATTGTGCTTGATGAGAAACACCCCTACCAACCCTGGTGATGGAGATTTGCCTCCCAAAGCAGCTTTCAAAGCTTCTAGCATCAGAGTGGGCAGGGGCACCCGCACTACAATTGAGCTTGATGATGAGGAGGATGATCCGGTCCCTGTTGCACCGTCCAGGAGGTCTGTTGACAGTGCCGGGCCCTCTCGGCGCCCCCAGTCTGGAGCAGATCTATCACGCTCACAGTCCTCCCGGCCTATGCTGCGCTCCTTGGAGGAAGAGGTCGCGGATCTCCGCACCTCGGTGGATGGTCTACACACACGGATGGACGCCATGTCACAGAGGCAGGCTAGATCTGAGAGCCGGTTTATGGCTTGGCTACG
>NW_017670450.1:225848-234899 GCF_001879085.1 Nicotiana attenuata
AGCAAAGATTTAAGTGTGGGGTGTTGATAATAGGTGAATTTGACTATAATCACACCTTAAATAATCACCTTCTTGTGTAGTTTTAATGCTAAAAGTGATGACAAAATGCTCTTATTAGTGCTTTTCATGATTTGTAGGTGATATATGTATAAAGACGGCTAAGGAGCAGTTTTGGAGTCAAAAGTGATGAAAAAGAGGCCAACTGTGAAATTTCCTAAGTGACCCGTGCAAAAACAGGCTGAAGATTCAGAGAACTGGATCCACCGCGGTTTCACCGCGACCGCGGCAGAACCGCGGTGGGAAGCAGCTGCAGAAGTTGTGAGAATCCGCGAGGGTGTTTGGCCGCGGTTCTACCGCGACCGCGGCAGAACCGCGGCAGGCGCAGAAACTTCAGGGACCAAAATGTCAATTACGGGATTTTTAGACCTAAACCCTATTTAAAACATTAGACTTCGCCCAAGAGAGGCATGTATTGATTTTTTAGGTTTCTTAGCAAGGAAACGATTGTGAGAAAGTACTCTAGACATCTTTCTTCTTTTCTTTTGATTTTATGATGAATTCAAGCTTAGTTTATTTTCCCATAGTCATGAGTAGCTAAATTCCTTGTCTAAGGCGTTGATGGAACCTATTGGGTGATGAACTTCTTGTTTATGTGAATACAAATTGCTAGTTTAATCTTTATTTGTCAACTTCGTGTTCGTTGTAGTTAATTGACAGGATCCTCAATTAGTTGTGCCTATTTAGTGTGCATAACTTGGAAAAGAGTGCATATTTAGGGTATTGTTGAACAACACCACTCCTAGATTATTAGAGGAATCTATAATTGCGGGTTTAAAGGCGGGAATAGGAATAACGAAGCCTTGGGTGCAATCTAAATTGAATTGTGCTAAATAAAGTAAGCTAGTGTATCTCGGGAGAGTGCAATAGTAAATTACTGTGATTACTCGGGAGAGATTTACGGTAAGATTAGCGTTCATGATTGATAGAGATGTGTGGGTAAATTTGTATGAGCATAAACAGAAGGGATTCCATCAATAGGGGAAATCATTGCCTTAGCTTTTTCTCATAATTGTTTACAACCTTTATTTTTTACTTAGTTACAGCCATTAGTTATTTGCAAGCTAGTTATTAAAGAACACTCAACTGAGATTTGAATATTTGGGAAGCTGGTTCTGAAGAATTAGTGGGTCTGAAGATAGTGGTTGATAGGTTAACTCTCTGTGGATTCGACCCTGGGCGTAATACTCGGGTTATATTTGCAACGTCCGCAAAGTCCTTTTTATAAGGCATAGTTGGGCGTGATCACGGCCGCGGTCAAAACGCGGTAGGACCGCGGCCAGACAAGCTCTCTGATTTCTGCCGCGGTCAGTTCCGCGGTCGCGGTTTCGACCGCATTGTTCACCCTGTTCCGTTTGGAATTTAGAAAAACGTAAAATACGAAATTTATAGCCCTTTGAATTAGCTTTCCAACCATATATTGTGGAGCCCAAATAGAGTTCTGAGCAAAAAGTTATGTCTATTTTACTAGACAGTGCGCAATATGCCTCCTCAAGTCTTCGTTCGTACTTAATTATCAAATTTGACCCCCGAACACGATCCCGGCTTAATTCCTTGAGCTTTTACTCGACTTCAAAGCTTCAAATCACTTAAATTCATTCCATAACATCTATATAGCTCGGAATCACACCTACAAGGCATAAAACACACCGTTAGTGCAAAACACTAGCGATTAAAGCGCAAACTCAACTAAAGTGCAGTAAATTAGAGTGTAATAATCGACTAAAATACGCAATTATATCCTGTCATCAATATGAAATTTTCATCTTTAAATATAGTATTATTTAAATTAATATGAATGATCTTTACAAAATAATTAAAGTAATGCAATTAAGAAAATTATTTTTGTAATTAAATGTTGGGCTCATGCTTAGCATGGGCCATCCCTCATCTAGTACCATTATAAGCATGAGTGCTATTAGCCTATTGTCACGAGGAGAGAATGAGATTATCAATGAATGAAATTGGTCAACTTTCAATCTCATTTTATCTCAAGCTGGCCAGCTTGTTTTCTAACTATTGTTCGAATCTTTCTCTAATGTGTAAATTATTCATTTAGGATATTTGACTCCTTCACTGTTGTTTAAAAAGGAGTTAAACTCACACGAAATTTCCTAAGAGCCTATACCTATTGTTCGGTTTAAGCTTGGGTAGCTTAAAATAAAGGGTGAATCGGAAATGGATGAAAAATAAAATATTTGAGTTTTCCTCTTGGTAAATGGACATTGTCTCGTATTGGAATAAGAAAAGACTTTTAATGGGTATATATACAATTGCTCTTCTTCAAACTCTTAAAGAGTTAAGAAGAAGGCAAGCCTCGTGTCGTCGCTCGCTCGCTTGGCTTCGGCTTTGGTCAACGATTGATTGATTAATCTTTTTGGACAAAATTTCTTCCAATATTCCCAACAGCTATGGGTATTTCTGAAAGGTTGCAAACCTTTTCAGAAATAATGCCAGAAAGTCTATAAATATGCTTTGAATCCCAGAATCTTTCCTTACGAAATTTTCTGATCTTCTTCTTCTTCTACACAAAATTTTTACAGCCTGCGAGTGGTTTGCTATTTCACCAGTGTTTTTGGTACCAACACTTCAGTGAGTTAAATCGTTCTATGTTGGGAGGATAATATTCCAGCACCTCGGGTACTTGAGGGGAATTGTTTTCTTAAGGACACACTGTGCATTTAGTGGGATCGATTTATTCCAAAAATATTTTTAGATATTATTTCGACATTCTGTTGCTACTAACTTTCTGTTTCTGTTTCTATTTCAAAAAGTTTACTGTTTTTATTATTTATTACAATAATACAGATTTCCTAACAATTTAAGGAAATTATTTTTTTATTCGTAATCTGTATTCTATTTGTGGAGATTAAAACCTGTGTGGTTTTCTACTCCTTCTGAATTTTTCTATTCTGATTTGAAGATATAAAAACTTCATCGGAGTATTGAAATTCATAAACGATTTGAAGAGCATTAAAACTTCATCATTTTCTGTGAAACAGTATATAAAAACTTCGATTTTTATTTATTAAACGCACTGTTTATCATTAATTACAGTACTGTTTATTGTTCTATTTTTTGCCATTAATTGAACTCTTCTGTTGTTGACAGTGAGAAATGGCAATTGATAATGAAAATTCTTCTGCGGCTATTGTGGCAACGATGATAGCCTCGTCAAGCCGAACTGATGTTCCACCGGGATGGCAGCAAAGGGTATTCTTCTGTCTTACCACACTTGGTATGCAAAAATTCACCAGTGAAGAACCTCCAGTGCCTACTGCGGACATACCGGACAACAAAAATTTTATGATTGTTGAGGCATGAAACAGGCAGATTTTCTTTGCAAAGGCTACATCCTAAGTGCTTTGGAGGATGACTTGTACAATGTCTATAGTGCTGTGAAAACTTCGAAAGAATTATGGAACGCACTTAAGAAGAAGTACAAGACTGAAGATGCATGCTTGAAGAAGTTTGTGATTGCCAAGTTTCTAGATTATAAAATGATAGACAGCAAAACTGTTGGAACCCAAGTTCAGGAGCTTCAACTTATTTTTCACGACCTTATTGTTGAAGGTATCGTGAATGAAGCATTTCAAATGGCTAAAATGATTGAAAAACTGCCTCCTTCGTGGAGGGATTTCAAAAACTATCTTAAGCACAAGTGCAAGGAAATGAAGTTGGAAGATCTTGTAATTCGTCTCAAGATTGAGGAAGACAACAAAACAGCTGAGAAGAAGTCTCGTGGAAATTGAACGATCATGGGAGCTAATATCGTTGAGGAGACTACTCTAAAGAGTAAGAAGAGGAAGAGGTCTTCTGGACAGACTAAGGAGCAGAACAAAAAGAAATTCAAGGGCAGCTGCTATATTGTGGAAAAGCTGGTCATAAAGCCCCTGATTGTCGTCTCCCGAAAAAGGATAAGAAGAAGGGACATGCCAACATAGTGGAGAGGAATGATGACATTGATGATCTATGTGCTTTCGGAATGCAACTTAGTTGGAAAGCCGAAGGAGTGGTGGATTGACTCTGGAGCCACTCGACATCTTTGTGCTGCCAAAGAAGCATTTGCGACTTACTCTAATGCTGGTCCCGAAGAAGAGCTTTCCATGAAAAATACTGCAACAACCAAGATTGAAGGTTATGGGAAGATATTCTTGAAGATGACTTCCGGCAAGGTGTTAACGCTCAACAACGTTCTTCATGTTCCTACTATTAGGAAGAATTTAGTTTCTACTTCTTTACTTGTTAAGAATGGATTCAAATGTATATTGTATCTGAAAAAGTTGTTGTAAGCAAGAATTAAATGTATGTTGGAAAGGACTACCTCACAGAGGGCCTTTTCAAACTCAATGTAATGGTTGTTGACAGTATGAATAAAATTTCAGTTTCTTCTTATTTATTGGAGTCAAATGATTTATGGCATAGCCGTTTAGGACATGTCAATTACAAAACCTTGCGGAAGTTAATTAATTTAGAAGCGTTGCCTAAATTCGAGTGTAATAAATCAAAATGTCAAATATGTGTTGAATCTAAGTTTGTAAAACATCCTTATAAGTCTGTTGAAAGGAATTCAAATCCTTTAGACTTAATTCATACTGACAATTGTGATATGAATTTGACACCATCCCGAGGTGGAAAAAAGTATTTTATAACTTTTATTGACGATTGCACTCGATATTGTTATATTTATTTGATTAATAGTAAGGATGAAACAATTGAAGCATTTAAGAAATACAAGAATGAAGTGGAGAATCAATTGAATAAAAAGATCAAAATGATTAGAAGTGATAGGGGTGGAGAATATGAATCTCCGTTGCAGAAATGAGTTCGGAATATGGAATTATCCATCAAATTACTACACCCTACACACCTCAATCCAATGAAATTGTGGAAAGGAAAAATCGAACATTAAAGGAAATGATGAATTCTTTATTAATAAGTTCCGGATTACCGCAGAGTTTGTGGGGGGAAGCTATCCTTACAGCTAACTGAATACTCAACAGAGTACCCCATAGCAAAACACAATCTATTCCATATGAAAAATGAAAAGGAAGAAAATCCAACTTGAAATATTTCAAAGTGTGGGGATGTTTAGCAAAGGTACAAATACCTTTACCCAAAAGGGTAAAAATCGGATTAAAAACTGTGGATTGCGTTTTCATTGGATATGCTACAAACAGTAAAGCATGTCAGTTTTTGGTTCAAAAATCTGATAATCCCGAAATTCATGTTAATACGGTAATGAAATCAGATAATGATGAATTCTTTGAAAGCATCTATTCGTATAAAACTGAATGCGAGTCGTTAAGTGAAAGACCTAATTGTCCACGGGAAGAACCAAAGAAAAATACTCCACTTGAAGAAGATCCAAGGCGTAGCAAACGTCAAAGAACATCTACTTCCTTTGGACCAGATTTTGTTATATTTTTGCTTGAAAATGAGCCTCAAACTTATAAAGCAGCTATGTCATCTTCAGATTCAGCATTTTGGAAAAAGGCAGTCAATAGTGAGATTCAATCAGTTTTGGATAACCATACATGTGAATTGGTTGATCTTCCTCCGGAAAATAAGCCTTTAGGTTCGAAATGGGTCGTTAAACGGAAAATGAAAGCTGATGGTACTATTGACAAATATAAGGCAAGACTTGTTGTCAAAGGTGATAGACAAAAGAAAGGCATTGATTACTTTGACACTTACTCGCTAGTAACGAGGATAACATCTATTAGGGTGTTAGTGGCACTGTCGGCCGTGTATGGTCTTGAAATCCATCAAATGTATGTTAAAACAACTTTCTTAAATGGAGAATTGGAGTAAGAGATTTACATGGAACAACCTGAGGGTTTTTTGGTTTCGGGTAAAGAAAATAAATTGTGCAAACTAGTTAAGTCGCTTTATGGACTTAAACAAGCACCCAAACAATGACATACCAAATTTGATCAAACAATGTTGGCAAGTGGGTTTAAAATCAACGAGTGTGACAAATGTGTTTACATTAAAAACACTCCAGGTCATAAAGTCATTGTTTGTTTATATGTTGATAATGAGCAAAAATATGGCAAGATATAAATGCTACTAAGCGCATGTTGGCTAGCAAATTCGACATGAAAGACTTAGGAGCTGCTAATGTGGTCTTAGGAATCAGAATTCACAAGGCTCCACAAGGTCTAGCATTATCACAGTCTCACTACATTAAAAAATTACTTGACAAGTTCAAGTATTTGGATTTCAAGATTGCCAAGACTCCAATTGACGTGAGTTATGCACTTCAACACGATGAAGGTGAAAGTGACTCAAAACTGAACTATGCAAGAGTATTGGGAAGCTTGATGTATATCATGAATTGTACGCGACCAGATATAGCATGTGCTATTAGCAAACTGAGTCGGTTTAGAAGCAATCCCAATCAAATACATTGGATGGCATTGAAACGAGTTTTGGGGCATCTGAAACATACCCAAAATTATGCTTTGCATTATAATAAATATCCCTCCGTGATCGAGGGATATAGTGATGCAAATTGGATCAACGGATCATCTGAAGTTAAATCCACGAGTGGATATGTTTTCACAACTGGGGGTGCAGCAGTGTCTTGGAAATTATCCAAACAAATGTGCATCGCCCGTTCTACAATGGAATCTGAATTCATAGCTTTAGACAAGGCCGGTGAAGAAGCTGAATGGCTCCGAAATTTCTTGGAAGATATTCCATTTTGGCCCAAACCTTTGGCACCTATATGTATACATTGTGATAGTCAAGCGGAAATAGGTAAGGCAGGGAGCATTATGTATAACGAAAAATCTCGTCATATATGACAGAGACACAATACCGTTAGACAACTACTCTCTAGTGGTGTTATCACATAAAGTTAAGAGATAACGTGTCGGATCCACTTACAAAAGGCCTATCTAGAGAGGCAGTTGAAAGATGATCAAAGGGAATAGGGTTAAGGCCTAGGACAAGTCATCATGGCAGTAACTCTACCTAGCATACTGGAGATCCCAAGAGTTAGGTTCAAAGAGATCAAACAAAGTTATGAATGACTGTTCAACATTGTCAAATAACTCAACCCATTCTCGTGATGAAGACAATGTTCAGAAATCGAGGTAAACCATTAAGGCTTTTGATGAGTCAATAAAAAAGCTTTTTAATGATTTGCTAAGTCTGGCAGGATATGACCAGATAGTGTGTCTATAGGATTACACGTTTAGAAATCACCTATGTGAGTGTGAATTGTAAGCCGCTTCAATGGGAATGAAAGTAAAGGCCCATTATCTAAGCACTCATGAAACCAGGCGGTGTTCATGGCTGAAACGAACACAACCGTGAGAACCATAGATGGTTAAGGGTTGATTGTGTCACTTATGTTGTCTAGGTATACAACAAAGCTCGATGATTCAAAGATATCAAATCTACCGATTGACCGAGTATATCCAATATAAGTTCACTACGAAAAGTTCAAAGGGAAACCTACTTATCCAGATGCAATCACACTCGTCCGTGCATTCCTTTGTCTTATAGTCATTCCCAATTTATGTGGGAGATTGTTGTGTTTAAACTTGGGTAGCTTAAAATAAAGGGTGAATGAGAAATGGAGGGAAAATGAGATATTTGAGTTTCCCTCCTTGGCAAAGGGATATTATCCCATGTGGGAGGAAGAAAAGACTTTTGATTGGTATACATACAATTGCTCTTCTTCTAGCTCTTAAGGAGTTAAGAAGAAGGCAAGCCTCGCGCCGTCGTCGTCGTCGCTTGCTCGGCTCGGCTTCGGCTTCGGATTAGGATTTGGTCAAAAATTGATCGATTAATCTTTTTGGACAAAATTTTTTCCAATTATTTAATTAATTAATTTCTTCCATTTTTTGGTACTAACACTCCGATGAGTTAAATCGTTCTATCCTGGGAGGATGATATTCCAGCACCTCGGGTACTTGAGGGGAATAATTTCCTTAAGGATACACTGTGCATTCAATGGGCTTGATTTATTCCGAATTTTCAGATATTATTTCGATATTCTGTTGCTACTAACTTTCTGTTTCTGTTTCTATTTCAGAAAGTTTACTGTTTTTATTATTTATTACAGATACATATTTCCTAACACTTATTTGAAAATTTTATTATAAAAAGTCACTTTACCCGAGTGATATTAGCTTTAAGAAAAAAAACATTCAAATTCAGTATTCACTACTATCCTTTTTTTTTTTTTTTTAATTTACTATTCTTGTATTTTAAGAACGCAAGCAAAGAAGAGAAGTCACAAAGGTATTTTGATTCAACATTCTAGGGCAGCTGTGGTAGAAAATATTTTTTTAAAAGTTTTTTCGAAAACCAGAACAGTTCAAAATAGAATATAGATTTAAAAAGAGAGAATTATTCTTTAAAACATCTTTTCCTTGTTACTACCCACACAATATTTTTCTTTCTAAATCGTTTTTAAGAAAAACCTGTTTTTTAAAAAAAAAAAAATTCAAAACTAGATAAGCCTAATTGGCGGATCCAAGATTTGAACTCTATGAGCTCAACCTTATTTTTAAATTTGAACCAATTTTTATTTAAAACTATTATGAATTAATATCTATTTGTTACGATTTTAGGGTGTGTTTGGTATGAAGGAAAATGTTTTCTAATTTTTCGCATGTTTGGTTGGCTTAAATGTTTTGTAAACATTTTCCTTATGAACTCAATTGGAGGAAAATATTTTCCTTATCAAGAGAAGGGAAAATATTTTCCAAAACTCCTTCTCAACCTTCCTCGTCCTCACCAACCCACCCCATCCCCACCCACCCAACCCCACCCACCCGACCCCACCCCCCGCCTACCCACCCATCCCCTCTCTCCAAAATGGCTTTTTTTTTTTTCAAATTTCAGTTTTTTTCCTTCACCACCCGCTCCCCTCCCGCGAGCAAAACATTTTTTTTGTTTGTAATTTTAGATTTCTGTTTTTTCGTTTTTCTGCACCACCTACCCCCACTCCCACACAAAAAAAAAATTGTTTTT
>NW_017670450.1:234919-325471 GCF_001879085.1 Nicotiana attenuata
TTAGTTAATTTACTAAATTTCTTTAGTTTTTTTTGTTTTTCTGCACAACACTCCCCTCTCGCCCCCTACCCCCCCCCCCCCCCTTGAAAAAGAATGTTTTTTTTATTTTTTTTATATATTTTCAGTTTTAATTTTTTCATCTTTCGGTTTACAGGTTCCAAAGTTATGAGTTCGGAAGTTTATGTGTTTGGAAGTTTATGGATTTAGAAATTATAAAGTTTACAGGTTCGAAAGTTCGCGGTTTTGAAAGTTTAGCGGTTCGGAAGTTTATGAAATTTGTGAGTTCGGAAGGTTGTTGGTTCGAAAGTTTATGGCTTCATGTTTATTGTATCTAAATTATTTATGAATACTCTTGAGAAGTTATTTTCCTTAATTTGCGTACCAAACACCGGAAAATGAATAAGATTACTACTTATTTTCCCAGAAAATATTTTCTTGAAAATTCCACGGAGAATATTTTCCGTTATACCAAACACACCCTTAATATTTACCCATAAATTCGTGCTTCACTTCGAAAATATTGGATTTATAGTTATGCTAGATTTGCCGCAGAGTGGATTGCGATTTTATCCTAGTTAACGTTCCTTAGGCATAACTATGCGAGATTTTATCTCACACACACACACATATATATATATACTAAAAAAAGGAAAAATCACTTCCAATGCAATTTAGTTGGAGAGTAAGTTATCATTCTATGTTCAGGTCATATTAGTAGACTTCTTATGAAAAGTTATACCCCTCCGTTTCAACTTACGCGAAAGAGAAAGACTTTTGAATTTGTGGCGTACGAGGTACATATATTTTGTGTAGCTATAAATCATTGCATAAAAGTTACTTTCTTCGGTCCAAATAAGTGACCAATTTAGTTTTTTATTTTGGTCCAAAATAAGTGTCCATCTATATAATCAAGAAAAAGTTCAATTTGTTTTTCTAAAATTACCCTTATGTATGTATCCCTAAAAAATCGTTTACTCCTAAGAGAAGTAAGTGCTACTATAACTATGCTGCAATATTTAATTAAAGGTAGTTTAGTCACACTACCTATTTTTGTTTGGAAATTAGTATTTTCTTAATGGGTATGTCCAATGCAAATTGATCACTTATTGTGGACGAGAAGAGTAATTGTTTCCAGATAAGAAAAAATATATCATTCTTTTTTACACGGATTAAAAAGGAAATAAATTCACATAGAAAGCAATATAAAAATAATGTTAGTATATGTTAGTAATTATTATACTTTTTATGGTACTATAAAACTTGTAACAGACAATAACTCAATACACACAATTTAAAGTCGAAAAAGGATTTAAGTGAACAGGTCCATATTCCTTTATTCAACATCCGAACAGGTTAAACAATTATAGTACAGCTGTACTTATCAAAAAGAGACACTACTAAAGAAAGAAATTAGATCACCTTTCAGCCATTGATTACAAAATCCAATTCTTTACCAAAAATCCTCAAGACAGCATCAGTCTCAGATTCCACCACTCCTCTCTCAATTTGTCAATTTACAAAGGAAAAGACTACAATTTAAATTAAAAAAAAAAAATCCTACTAACAACCTTATTAATATTAATAATTCTATTGATTACTATATTAATGTCATGGCCTTGAAGCCTGGGAAGTTTTTTAGGAGGCATTCAATAGATGGTATGCAAAGAATTTTTTCCTTCTTTCTTCAATTTCTTTTATTGGCCCTTTTTCAAGATTTTTTTTTGTTGTTTTTGCTTTTTTGGGGGTATATGTAGCATTCAGAACGAAGAAAGCCAATTCAGTGAGGAGTGAGAAAGCAGTGATGGGGAAGCGAGTGAAGTTTCAAGGTATAAGTGAGGAATTGCAGAGGATAATAGATGCTAATATGGACAACGTAGATGCCAGGCGTCGTGCTAGGGATGCTTTTAAGGATGTTCAGTTGTCAATTGATCATTGCCTGTTCAAGGTATTCTAACTGCTTCTAATTGAATAACTGTATTTTTATGATTTAAGTAAAATTGAAAATGGTCAAATAGAGCGACATGGACACTGAGGATTCATATGGCCGACTCCAACTTGCTTGGGCTTGAATTAGTTGTTGTTGCTTGGGTTCAGTAGAAAAATATTCATGGTCAGCTTCAAAGTTTGTATTTTGATTGCATCTGATTGAATGGACTGGATACAGGAGAATTTATATAGTCGATCCAACTTGTTTGCAATCGAGGTTTGGTAACTTATTCGAGAAAAGATAAGTTCGGATTGAGGAATAGTTACTGTCAAAAAGAATGTTTAAGGCACAGTTGATTGATTGAATAATTGACTGGACCAGCTATTATGTTTTGCTGATGTAAGTAGAAGGCACCCATCATTTAAGACGACGAGATTGATTATTGGCAACAGGGTTTTGCCTAAGTTCAACTGCAAAGGGATTGAACTAGTAGTATAGAACTTAAAATCTTGCTCTATAGACTGCTTGGTGAAGGTATTGCAACTCCTGCTTATTGAATAACTGTATTTTTATGATTCAAGTAAAATAGAAAATGGTTTATAGTAGAAAAAGATTCAAAGTCAGCTTTGAAGTTTGGATTTTGATTGCATCTGACTGGACGGAAGAGAATTCATATACTAGTTGGGGAATGAGGTGTAGTTATAAGCAAATTAAATTCGGAATGAGGCGTAGTTAGTTATCAAAAATAAAGTGTTTGATAATTGAGACATAGTCGATTGATAGATTAATTGACTGAACAAACTGTCATGTTTGGTTGATGTCAGTAGAAGGCGCCCCTCATTTGACTAAGAGCTTGATTATTGGCAACAGGGTTTTTGCTTAAGGTCTCTCGCAAAGGGATTGAACCAGTATTATGGAACCTAAAATCTTGCTCTATAGACTGCGCGTCCTGTTTAAATTTCCCCTCTTATCTTGATAGAATTGTATAAGTTTGGTGGATTGCAGATAAAAAGTAAAAAACAGTTTCCGATGCCTATGTACACTTGCATATAATGAAGTATCTACAAATAGATCATCTCCAAGAGAAGGGATTCAAGCAGTCCAGTATTCATTGAAATTCACATATTGACCTTTAGCGATTGAAAGGGCATACAAGACTGACCATTCCCTATTTCTTTTCTTTAAGTAAACCTGTTTTCGTACGTGCAATTATCACCTTCTACATTAAGCTAGTTGTGACAGTTGAGACTTTTATGAACGCTTTTCTTTACCTTTCTCGTTTTTCTGTAATCACGGATAGCACCCATATGGAACTGAATCCTTCAAGGATGTGGCATGTTTCGTACTTGTTTTTCATGTCAATTTATTGACTGCTTATTTTGCTTTTGCACAGATGCCGCATGCTGGAGTGAAGATGAAGGAGGTAACACTTCTGCTCTTACATCCTCATTTTCCAGTCCTTTTGAAAATATTCTGATGGCTTCTTCTTGAAGCATCCCGTTTCTTAGCATAAACTAAAGGATCTGTTGTGTAATTAGTTTTCTGTGTACTTTCTAGCGCAGCTAGATTATGAAATTGCCTTCTTTCCAGTTTTCTTCTTTTAGCCAGTTTTCTTCTTTTAGCTAATATGAAATTGCCTTGTTTGGTGAATGAGATCTATTATTGGAATGAACGAATGACACATTAAGAAATTAATTGGGTTTGGTTGCCATTCACACTTTCTATTGATTAATATCCTTGGATAGGAAGTGATTAGTCGTTGAAGTTGTCAACTATAAACTTTATAGGTTATTCGTACAAACCTAAATGCTTTTGTCATTCATTAGATTTTCATTGTCTGTAACAATAACTTTAAATCCGATAACATATCTTAGAAAATTGAACCTTGTTACGGAAGAACTTCATAAAATTCAGAAAAATAGAAATGTTGCAGGACTGGATAGTTATAAGGGAAAAGGGCCAGATATATCCCTCTACTTTAGAATATTGTTTATATGTAACCTTCGTTATACTTTGCGAACAAAAATACCCCTGCCGTCACCAAATTTATAATATATACCCCTATTTTTGACAGAAATCCACAATGGCAAAGACCCTCCTATTAAAATCCTACGTGGCCTGATATTTGGGTGAGGTGGATGCCACATGGCATGTCACCTCGTCACCCTAGCCCTATTCCCCCCTCCCAAATACTCTCTTTCCCTTCTATTTCTTCTTCCGCCATTTCCATTCTTGCCTCTCGGTAGTGAAAGAAGAGAAAAGATTCGAACCCAGATAATTGAATCCAAATCATTATGGAAAATACTTTACCATGTCCAATTTCTTTACAAATACTTGAAGAATCTTACAGATCAATTGTGGCCCACTAAACTGAAAATAAGAATAACATTACTGCAAAAAAAAAAAAAAAAAGAGTTACCATTTGCATTTTCATCCCAAACACAAGTACAAATAAGTAGAATCAATTGGAACCCAGTCAAGAAAAGTGAAGTTTTCAGACTCGAAAAGTAATTCATCACAATTGACTTCACCAAAAAAAAATTTCATTTTTACTCCAAACAAAAAAAAAAAAACTCAAAGAATCAAACAAGTAATCGGTTCAATTGGGAAGTCAAAGTTTTAAAAACCTGATACAAATTGATAACAGACCAACCAAAAACGGAATTTCTCAAAAAATAAAAAATCACATTTTCAATTTGTTTATAAATAAAAGAGAAATTGCACAAATTAGTCAACACCCATTTAAGAAAGAAGTGATTTGTTATTTCAAACATGAAGGTTGCCAGTTGAGTTTAGAGGGTGAGTTATCATGGAAAAACTAGTAGGATCTTGTGATATGGCAGTAAAAGAAAAATAAGCAACTGGACATGTGACAAGAATGGAAATGGTGGAAGATAGAAGGGAAAGAGAAGGTATGGGGAAGGGGGGGGGGGTGAGGTGGCATGCCATGTGTATCCACCTCACCCAATTGTCAGGCCATGTAGGATTTTAATGTGTGGGTCCTTGCCACTGTGGATTTCTGTTAAAAATAAGGGTATATATGATAAGTTTAGTAACGGCAAGGGTATTTTTGTTCGTAAAGTATAACGAAGGTTAAATATAGACAATATTCTAAAGTAGAGGGATATTTCCGACTCTTTTCCCTAGTTATAACGAGGGGTTTATTTTCGTCATTATTAAGGAGGATCATGTAGCATGAATATATTAATTTTAGGACATCAGACAAACTTGGTTTCCAAAACATTGACTAATTTTGCGAGAGATCTGTTACTTTAAATGTAGTTAATTTCTCATGTAAATAATATTTGAGTATCGCTTCAGAAATTTTGAACGGTCTGTTTTTATTAAAAAGTTTTTACTTTGTGAAACAAAATGGGATGATGGGGGTATTTATCTCAATCTTCAAAATGAAGTGAAAGGGGTAATTTGAGAAGAATGACTTGATTTTCCATGAATAATATGACTGGATATTTGTCTTCCTTATTGTACCAAGCGACATGAGAAGAGTCTTTTATATCAGTACATGGTTCATTTTTAGCATCCTATATTAGCATTTAGGTTAATTCATAGCTGATTTAAATTACACAGTGCTTTGAAATTTGGTGGTGCAGTCATATGAGGTTAATTCTCGAGGACTGGAAATCTACTCCAAAAGTTGGCTTCCAGAGACAAGTCCCCCAAAAGCTATGGTATACTTTTGTCATGGTTATGGTGATACATGCACATTTTTTGTTGAAGGTTTGTGGTTGTCAAACACATTTTTAAATCTCGGACTAGTGTTTCAAGGAAGATTGTTCCTGATAGTTTCTCCTTTTTTTAGGCATTGCAAGAAAATTAGCATCGTCTGGTTATGGAGTATTTGCCATGGATTATCCTGGATTTGGTCTTTCAGAAGGTCTTCATGGCTACATACCAAGTTTTGACAAGTTAGTTGATGATGTCATCGAGCGTTACTCAAAAGTTAAAGGTTAAACTTGCCTCAGTTACCTTCTTTATCAGTAACCTCTTGGATTCTTTGATAGGTTCGAGAGTCTAACCAAATAGAACTGTCTCCTGAGTCCTGACAAATGATGTCTCATATACATGCTGATATTATGACTTGCTTTGGGCAAGAGGTCCCAAAATCAGGAATCGGAAAATAACTTAATTACATCTTATTCTTCTTGACACACTACTGAAACAGCATCTGACAGTTAAATGCTGGTCGCAGAAAACGCAGAGATATGTAACCTGCCAAGTTTTCTATTTGGGCAATCAATGGGTGGAGCAGTAGCTCTGAAGGTGCACCTGAAGCAGCCCGATGCATGGAATGGCGCTGTTCTTGTTGCACCTATGTGCAAAGTGAGTTTGTGGAGATGATTCTCAATTCTTATTGATGCTTATTGTCTCAGATCCATGGTTTTGAGTGATGACTTGTATTGTTGTACAGCTTGCAGATGACATGGTTCCACCATGGTTAGTAACACAGATTCTAATCGGTATAGCAAAATTTCTTCCAAAGCAAAAGCTAGTTCCGCAACAGGACTTAGCGGAGTTAGCATTCCGAGATGTGAAGAAGAGAGAACAGGTATGTGGTCTTTCTGCTCTGTAATAGTGCGCAGTTCAAAGTATGATGGCTTTAGGAGGACGGGAGAGAGTGATAGATACAGGATATTAGAGGTTAGTGCTGCTGGGTTTGTTTAGGAATGTCTAGTTACCATTCACATCTCACTCAACTTAAACATGTTTTTGCCTAAGGGCATGTCAATTAGCTTCCAATACGAATAACTTGATTTATTAAACATAATAATTACACAAACCTGTTTCATGTTATGATGTACTATGTTTTCTTCTGCGTGCAGGCCGCCTATAATGTCATTGCTTACAAGCATAAACCCCGTTTACGAACTGCAGTGGAGTTACTGCATACCACCCAAGAGATAGAGAAACAACTAGATAAGGTATCACATGTTTCATCTTATGTTTGTTGTAGTATAGAATATTACCTTCATATTAACTGTTTATTGTAAATAGGACCTTGTGCCTTTGAATATGCAAGTTAGTCCATAGTTGGAAACTTGGAATTCTATTATCGTCTGCGCATATCTTTGCTGGGTTTATTAACCGTTTCTGCTTATTATAACTGGTTTGACTTTATAATTCATTCTAGGTGGTATATCTTTTTCTGCTCTTGTAGTCCATAAAGAGTTCAAGCTCATTTAGCTTGACAAATATTATAAAAAAGTGTCCATAAGTACGAGTCTCTTTCACAATTACCTTTCTGAAAAAGAGAGATTTTTGGAGAGGCGGGAACAACAACAACAACCAACCCATGTAATCCCACAAGTAGGGTCTGGGGAGGATATTGTGTATGCAGACCTTATCCCTACCTTGTGCAGGTAGAGAGACTGTTCCTGATAAACCTTCGGCTGAGGCAAGCATAAGCACAACAATTTAGAAAGAGAGATGCAGGAACCAAGAAGGGAAATATGCAGAAACAATATCAATCTAATAATACACTGAAGCAGAAGTAGCATGAAAGAGAAGCAATCGCAATCTAGGAAAAAGCAAAGAATAGTAATAAAGCTACTGGTATGGGAAGCAAAGACAAACTTCTACTCTAATCCTCGATCCCCACACCCTTCTATCAAGGGTCATATTCTCGGTAAGCTGGAGATAAGTCATATCTTGCCTAATCACCTCTTCCCAATACTTCTTCGGTTTACCTGTACCTCTCCTCAAACCCACAATCGACAGCCTCTTGCACCTCTCGGTGGCACCTATGCATCTCCTCATCACATGCCAGAACCATCTCAGCCTAACTTCCCGCATCTTGTCCACCACAAGGACCACTCCCACCTTGGTCCGAATATCTTCATTCCTGACCATATCTCTTCTAGTATTGTCCACACACTGGGGGCAAGAAGAGCAAGAAAATACTGCTGGCAACCTTTGCTTATGCTAATTTCTTCAAATATACCTAATTTTATTACTTTTTGTTGTGTTTTATCCTAGTGATGCTGTTTGCAATCCAGGGTATTATACTTTTCTCTAACCTTATTCTTCGATAGGTTAGAAATCTAAAATAATATTCACGATTTTGTAGGTCTCTCTGCCATTGCTAATCTTGCATGGAAAGAATGATACTGTTACTGATCCATCCATCAGCAAAGCGTTGTACGAGAAGGCAAGTAGTTCGCACAAGAAACTGACCCTTTATGAGGATGCTTATCATTCTTTACTAGAGGGCGAGCCCGATGAGATGATATTTCGAGTTCTTAATGACATAATCTCTTGGCTGGATGACCATACTTCCTAAGTTAGTTCTCCAATTTTTGTTCTCTCTATATTTTTGTTCTGTCCATTATTTTTATGGTATAGGGAAACAAGGGGGAAGAGCTGAAACAATAAACTACATTTATCCATTATGATTTACATGGTAGGGTGAATACATTGTCAACATACAAAGAGAAACATGATCTATTGATATACTGAGATTAATGCCCCTCCTCTCCCTGGATTTTTTATTTTAAAGAACCAATATTGAAGATTTGAATGTTTTATATGAAATAAAAAGCAATGCATCTTTTAGAGAGTACTGAGTATGAGGCCTTCTTATCTCTCTTTTCATGTGTGATGCACATAAGCTTCAGGAGCTATTTCACTTCATTGGCGTAGCCACCCTATGCCAAGGGTGGTCAATCACACACCCTTTGCCAAAAAATTTTACTGTGTATATAAGTTAAATACTAGTATTTTATATGGTTATATATAATATTTTGAACACCCTTAATGTAGTTGAATGAGGCAGTCCAACATGTGTGGTCTATTTTATTCTTTTTCAATCTAACAATTTTCCTAATAAAATAACTCTTAAAATTTAAAATTCGTGTAGAAATAAATAACTAATCTTAAAAGTAATTTTTAACTAAAAGTTATTTCTTAAATAAATTTATAATTTAAAAATCAAGCTCTACAAAAATTTCTTCAACAAAAGCTCTTTACAAACACATGATTTTCTCTTTCATTTGGTTTTATGCTTACTTTATCAGTAAATTTTTAAATGTTGCCTTCTTATTATTTTAATTTGATTTATAAACTTATAATTCTATTAATTTCTTTTATTGTTTAGCTAAATGTTGCGTAGTTGATCTAAAAATTTTGGTATATCATTTATCAACAAAAAAGATTATTAACTTATTTAAAATTTGAATACCTTTGACGGAATTGTTGGCGACGGCAATGTTTCACTTCAGTATAAAAGTTTGTACCCAAAAGAAGTCAGATCTTGTTCTCAATAGTTAAAAATAGAATCGCTTCTCTCCAAGCGATGCTTTCTATTTCATTTCTTTTCTATTCCTTTTTTCCCCCTTTTCACCTCCTTTTGATCAAAATGTCAAATAAAAAGTGTAAACCAAAAAAATGTGTTTGCACTTATTTTGCTTTAAATCGGATTAATTTAGCTCTAGAAAAATATTAATTACATATCAAAGTAAGAAATAGTGTGAGTTTATGTAACACAAACAAAAACCTCTCATTTTTTTTTATTGTGCAAAACTTTCAGTAGAGACACCAGACTAAAAGATATTCTTTTACTTAGGCAGATCTGACTGGACCAGTGACTAAGGGCATAATTGTTACATTTAATTCACGTATTAATTTTTTGTTGGCAATTACTTATTTGCTCTAGATTGGTCTAGTTTATTCCAAGTCTTATAGTACAAAGTTTTAAAATGATTAAGATGTTTTTTTACAGTGAAGTTGACCTTTTAATGTCCGCTACTACCTCGTGTTCATCACCACTAACTGAGCAAGTGAGCAACTATCATAGCTAGAACCACCAGCCAGTACCATCAGCCACCAACAAAACCAACATTAGCCACCGATGTACAAGTAGTATCACCAACCATTACTTCACATCCATTATTACCTGCCAGCACCGGCTACCTGGGTTGTGCATAATTTAGTAAATATTGAATTATCGTACCGAAATTGAAATTTTTGGTATTTGGTATTCGATATTTTGGTATTTGGTTTAAGTTTTTAAATATTGTCTACAGTATTTGGTATCTTAAAATAAATACCGTAACATTTATACCGTACCAAAATATATATTATATTATACAATATACATATTATTAATTATAACGTAAATATAAAAATTCTAAAATTTTACTTTTCTTTATTCTCTAAGGTCATCAATTAACTCTAAGCAAGTAACAAGACATTTTCAATGATCAAATTTTGTTCTTTTATGTACAGTTTTCTCTCTATGGGTTGATACTTGCTAGTTTTGGATAAAACTTTCATCAACAAATGTTTTTATTTTTGTACTTTTGAGTAATTTAATTAAGAATATTACAGTTTATGGCTGTCACGACCCAAAACCCGACTCGTTGTGATGGCGCTTATCGTGAAACTAGGCCAGCCTCAACTCAACAATCAATCCAATAATAATAAGTTTGAAAATATTTACGGAAGCTTTTAACAGTTAAAGAACTATTTGAAACATAAGAAATTACAAGAATAAATACAATCCAGCCCAAAACCGGGGTGTCACTGAGTGCATGAGCGTCTAAGGAAAAGTACATAGTCTCATATAATGTCTAAGGGAACAACTAAAATACAACTGGAAAGTAAGGTGGAGAGCCAAGGCCTGCGAACGCCGTGCAGGTACCTCAATAATCTTCTAAGTCAGAAGCCTCGATCAAACATCCGCCACTGGATCCAAAATGCCTGAATCTGCACACGAGGTACAGGGGGTAACTGTTTAACCAAAATTTGGGATTTCGGTCAAAGCATTATTTTAGAAGAACTCGGGTTACTGATAATCAAATATATAATGAATAAAAGAAATTGACTTTGATAAGCAGAAGAAAGCAAAATAAATCTGTATATTGCAATAGTATTTCGTGTCCTTGCAAATGTTCAATCTTCCCCCTTTTATATCCATCTCGAAGTAATACGTTTTTTCCATTATCATAATAGTCTTTATGACAATTAATGGCATTAATGTAACGTTATAATTGGTAATCATAACTGATTCATTACAAATTCCATAACGCCTTCCGTAATTAATGCCTATTAACTACCAATAATACGTATCTATACCTCTTTTTCTACAAAAGTTCATTCTTCTGATATAACTACTGAATATCAATAGGTACGAGCTTTTGCCCTTCCCCTGCCCGTGCCTGTTGAAACACGTGCCTTTTTACTTTGCCAATCAGTCACTTTTCTACTGGTCCACGTGTCATGATATATCACCCCGTATTTAATTCTATATACGAACTCAATTTTTCCCAATACAGATAGTCCCCCCACTTGCCATTTATTCTTCAATAGAGTATTTGGGAAGTGGATCTCATTAAAGCGGAAATATTTGTCGCCATTATTTCTTCTCTGGAACTGACACTTCATATGTCACTTCCATTTAATGTTCACAACACGTGGCATCTCTCGGTTGGTTCTGCAACTCTTCAGCGCTTTTTAGGGATTTTTTACGGCTTCATTAATTACGAAACGACAGCTTTCATCATGACGCTTCTGTCATTGCGTCTTTTCTTTTGACGGTTATTTCTGATTATAAATATAAGTTTTCATCTTTGTCTTTTTCATAAAAAGTTCAGAATATTCAACTCTAATTTTCTTCTTCCTCGTACTATTATGTCTTCTTCAAACCCTAACCCTCGGAGAGTCCCTATCGTTGACAGTCTTTCTCTTGCTCCTATTAGAAGTAGGAGAGGAGGAAGACTTCGTAGTTTAGGTTCTTCATCTTCTCGAGGTCCTTCTCTTCCTTCTACGAGTTCAACTCCACCCTCTAGAACTAGAGGTTCTCTTTCCCAAAGGTCTTCATCTAGAAATAAAGAACCCAATGAACCTCTTCGCGAACCTTTGGTTGATGAAATTGTTCCTGCTGAACTATCTTTTTACAATGATAGAGAGTCCATCAGAAACCAAGTTTCCTCTATAGCTTCATTAGATCGTGCCGACATTTACCCAACTCAGATCACTGAAGGTTTGATTTCTGTGGTTCGTAGGGATTGCCATTGGAGTTATGATTTCCCCATTATAATTCCAAATGCAAACCAAAGAATCGCTTCTTACTTGATTGGATTTTCTTTCGTATATACATACCCTTTTACATTGAATTTCAAGCCCCCTATTGACCCAATTATCATTGAATTTTGCCGTTTTTTCGATGTTTGTTTTGGACAAATTGGCCCCATCGTGTGGAGGGTTGTTGCTTGTTTGAGGCATTTGGCCAACATGGCTGGCTTGCCTTTTACTTTCTTCCATTTAATCCACCTTTATTCTCCCAAACTTTTCCGTCATGGAATTTTTACTTTAGTAGCGAGAAGCAAGAGAGTTCTGGTCAGCCCAGAAGACGATAAAGACCGTGGCTGGTATGCCAGGTTTGTTGTTGCCCCCACTGTTGGTTTAGTGGGTGAAGAGAATGTTCCGTTTCCTGAGAAGTAGAATTTTGCACGTAAGTTTTCTTTTCATAACTTTTCTATGCCTCTCTTTTTATTTTTAATGGTTGTCATTTTAACTTCTTCTTCTTTTTCAGCAACCATGGGAATTGTTGATGAGATTCCCAATTTTCGTGGTTGGGTAGAAAAATCTTTCTCATCGGTTTGGTTGGAAAGTGAAAACTCACGGTAAGTGCTTTTTCCTTTATATCCTTCGTATTTCCATTTACTTCTTTCCTTAAAACTTACTTTAATCCTTCTTTTTATCAGGATTTCCCATTCGAGGCATAAGTGCTGAGTCCGTCGTAGCTTCCAGAGTTTCTTTGGAAAGAGCCCAAGAGATAATTTGGGTTCTTCATCGAAAAGGAAGGCCTCTGCTGATCAAGATTCTGAAGAAGAGGAAGAACAAGATGAGGGTTCTTTGATAAAAAGGCCACGAGCTAGAAGACGCATTATTTCAGATGATGAAGCATCTCCCCCTCGTTCTATTCCTTTAATCGAGCCTGTTGAAGCCACTTTGGTGCTTTCCGATGATGACACTCCCGCGGCTGCTCGTGATTCTGTTGATAAGCTTTTTGCTCGTGGGTTTGATAGTGAAAGTTTAGGTCCGGTTTTTTATGAAGTGCCCCTTGCCTCATTTTCCATGCCTGCTCCTGTGATATCTCCTTTACCAGTTGTGACTGCTGCCGTTACTGCTCCGCCCCAGGCTGTTTTAACTCCTTCCACAGTTCCTCCTACAATTGTCCATCATACTGAGGTTGGTTCCTCAAGTGGAAGTGAAGCTATGAGGCAAGTTATCATCGAGGTTCCTGCCGATGGTAACCTTTTGAGGAAATCGGGTCGGGCTGATGTGTGGTTGAAGCCTCTGATTGGTCCAGTTGAGAAATCCAAGCTTGAGAGTCACAACTCTTTGACTTGGATGAATGACATAGTGCAGTCGTTTTTAAGGGTATCCTTTTTCATACTTTACCTCTCCTTTCTTCTATTTAAGGTTCTTACTTTCTTTTTTTCTTTTTCAGATAAATCTAGTTGGCACGGAGATGATGAAGAGAGTTTCCCACGCGGAGCAATTAATGCATGACTATCAAGTTGAAGCGGACAACTGGAGAGAATAGTATGAAGGTCTTCAAATTGACATGGAAGTGTTGGAAGAAAGTAAGTGTACCTTGGAGCAGCAACTGAAGGTTTTAACTTCAGAGCTAGCAATCGAGAAGGCTTCCTCAAATCAAGCTGATAAGGACAAGAATCTCCTCGAAACATCTTTCTCTGAGCAACTTTCTAAAGCCAGTGAAGAAATCAGAGAACTAAAGGCTTTACTAAGCAAGAAAGAAGCTTATGCTGGTGAACTCGTACAAACACTTTCTCAGACCCAAGAAGATCTTCGTGAGTCTTCTAACAAGGTCAGCTTTTTAGAGAGTTCACTCGCTCCTCTGCAAGCTTCTTATGATTCTGCCCTGGCTGAAAATTAAAAGCTTAAAAACGAGATTGATCAATCGGAACAAGATTACGAGATTCTTGAGGACAAGACTGCAATTGAAGTGAGTTGGGCAATCTTAAACACACGCCACGATACCCTGGTGGAAGCTATCCAAGAGGCTTTTAGTTTGGATGCTGAGTTAGCCAAAATAAAAGAGACTATTGAAAAAACTCAGCAAGGCCAAGACTTCCCTTCTCCCATGGCATATATTCCCGAGCACATTGAAGATGATATGGGTACGGTGAATGCTCCAACTCCTTCAAGCCATCTCGAACCTTCTGCTGCTAATGACCCTGTTTCAAATCCTTCTTCAGCCCATTTTCGACACTTAATGAAGAAGACTTCTCAACTTCATAATGGTGTAAATGTACGACAAAAGAAATAGGAACACACATGTTACTTGAAATAACTTTGATAAAGTTTTCATTTGAACTTTGTCAAGATTAAATAACATCTTACATGTGTTTAAATAACTTCTATAACTTTTCTCGTAACTGTTTTCTTTACAACAGATTTCAAAAGAGAAAATACAATTCAAGGTTTTCCTTTATAACCTGTTTCTATACATTGCCTTTAACCTAGATATCATAAATCTATAAGGTTTTTCGACTGGCTTTGTGTTATTGGCTCGTAACTTTGCTCTGAACTTGACTCATTCGATGAGTAGACTTTGAGGCTTTGATTTGTACTTTCGACTATCTTCTTTAGTCTTCTTTGCCTTCTTTATACGTATGCTGTATATTATATAGTCCCCCAAGTGTTTGAGCTTTGAAGTATGAAATCTCGAGCACTTGTTTACTCCTCTTATTCAGTCCTTTCCCTGAAAAGGAAAAACGTATGGGACTCGGAGGTGCGATTATAGATGAAGACTGCTTAACCCGTTTGAATTTCTATCAGAATAAATTGTAACCCTAGACCGGGAATTTATATTTTTCCACGTGTCTTGTAGGTCGTGACTCATCATTTAGTACGGGTTTAGCTTTTTGCCTATCATCTAAAATCGTTAGTAAAATTTTAACAATTCGAAAATGAGGGTACCTTCCCGTGGATACTTCTTTTCCTTAGAAATAATATCTTTTCAGATGAACGACATTCCAATGTGAAGGTAAAATCTTGCCATCCATTGTTTCCAGCTCGTATGCTCCCTTTCCTGCGATACCGTGGATCTTATAAGGTCCTTCCCAAGTTGGACTTAACTTTCCCGCGTTAGCCGCTCTCGTGGATTGAAAAACCTTTTTGAGTACGAAGTCCCCAATCTTGAAGTATCTTAGGCGATCTTTCTGATTATAATATCGCTCCTTAACCTGTTTTTGTGCTGCCATTCTTATTAACGCAGCTTCCCTTCTTTCCTCAAGTAAATCTAAGTTTATTCGCATTTCTTCTTCATTAGATTCCTCAGTTGCTTGTGCGTATCTCGTGCTTGGTTCCCCTATCTCGACTGGGATCAAGGCTTCAGCTCCGTATACCAGTGAAAATGGTATTTCTCTCGTACTTATTTTTGCTGTCGTGCGGTAAGCCCATAAAACACCAGGTAACACCTCTGGCCAATTGCCTTTGGATTCCTCCAATCGTTTCTTCAAATTGTTGATAATGACTTTATTCGTCAATTCAGCTTGTCCATTACCCACCGGATGATAAGGCGTTGAGGTAATCCTTTTGATTTTCCAACTTTGAAAATACTCTGTGATTTGTGCGCCTATAAAATGTGGTCCGTTGTCACATACGATTTCCTTTGGTACGCCGAATCGGAATATGATATTTTGCCAAATGAAATCTCTGACCTCTTTTTCTCGTACCTGTTTAAAAGTACCTGCTTCTACCCACTTAGTAAAGTAATTAGTGAGTACTAGCAAAAATCTTACCTTGCCTTTTGCTTGTGGAAGTGGAACCATGATATCCATCCCCCACTTCATAAAAGGCCATGGTGCAATGACTGGATGTAACAATTCCGCGGGTCTATGCATATTGTTACTATATCTTTGGCACTTGTCACATTTAGCTACAAAGTTTTCCGCTTCTTCTTCCATTTTGGGCCAATAATAGCCTGCTCTAATCATGGTTTTCACTAAAGATCTTCCTCCCGCATGATTTCCACAATGTCCCTGGTGTATTTCTCTCATCACATAATCTGTTTGAGAAGGTCCGAGGCATCTTGCTAAAGGACCACCGAACATTTTACGATAAATATTACCTTGCTTTAAACAGTACCGAGCAGCTTTTTTGCGAAGCGCGTGAGCTTTTTTCTTATCTTCAAGGACAGTTCCATACTGCAAAAAAGCGGCAATCTCGTTCCTCCAATCCCAAGTTAAATTATTGAAATTTACCTCATTTCTATCTTGGTCGAGTACTGAATGGAATAGATGTATTACAGAGGCATTTTCATCATTCGTTACTTCTGCCGCAGATGCAAGATTGGCTAAGGCGTCTGCCTCAACATTCTCCTCTCGTGGTATCTGCACAACTTTCCAGGTTTGGAATTGTCTCACCAGATCTCGCGCCTCCTCCAGGTATTGCTGCATTCTTGCCTCCCTGGCTATATAAGTCCCCAGCATTTGGTTAACTACAAACTGCGAATCGCTTTTGATTACGACCTGCTCTATGCCTAGTTCGCGTGCCAGTTCTAAACCTGCAATCACAGCTTCATACTCTGCTTCATTGTTAGTCACAGGATGACATTTTATAGCTTGTCGTATGGTTTCACCCGTAGGTGGTACTAAAACAATTCCTAGACCTACTCCTTTCACATTCGACGAGCCATCAGTAAATAAGGTCTTCCTAGATTAGATCCATTGAATACTTGTAGTTCTTTTTCTGCTTCTGGTTGCATCCCTTGGCTATAATCGGCCAAAAAATCTGCTAACACCTGTGACTTTATTGCAGTTCTAGGTTGATATGTGTTGTCATATTCACTTAATTCTATGGCCCACTTGGCTAATCTACCTGATAACTCATGCTTGTGTAATATATAATGCAGGGGATAAGCAGTTACTACAAAGATAGGGTGACATTGAAAATAGCGCCTTAATTTCCTAGATGCCATGATTAATGCAAGTGCAAGTTTTTCTAGATGAGGATACCGTATCTCAGCATCTAGTAATGATTTGCTAACATAGTAAATAGGAGATTGTTTACGTTGGTCTTCACGAACCAAAACAGCACTCACCGCTACTTGTGAAACAGCAAGGTAGATAAGCAACCTTTCCCCCTCTTTTGGTTTTGCGAGCAACGGTGGATTTGACAAGTATGCTTTCAAGCTTTTGATCGCTTGCTGACATTCTTCAGACCATTCGAACTGATCTTGCTTTTTAAGTGCTGAAAAGAACTCAAAGCATTTTTCTGACGACTTGGAAATAAATCTTCCTAAGGTTGCTATTCTTCCCGTCAGTTTCTGTACCTCTTTCTTACTTATAAGCATATCAGGAATCTCTTCAATAGCTTTAATCTGTGCGGGATTTACTTCGATGCCACGGTTAGAAACAAGAAAACCTAAAAACTTACCTGATGAAACGCCAAATGCACATTTCTCGGGATTTAACTTCATATTGAATTTACGGAGAATCTAAAATATATCAGACAGGTGCTGTATATGATTCCTTGATTGTTGAGATTTGACCAACATATCATCTATGTAAACTTCCATGGTTTTCCCTAAATGTTCTTGGAACATTTTGGTCACCAACCTTTGGTATGTGGCACCAGCGTTTTTGAGGCCAAATGGCATTACTTTATAACAGTAAGTCCCCCTTTCTGTTATAAATGAAGTTTTTTCCTCATCTAGAGGATCCATTTTGATTTGATTATACCCTGAATATGCATCTAAAAAACTTAACAATTCATGCCCTGCAGTAGCATCAATTAGTTGATCTATATGTGGTAATGGAAAAGAATCTTTGGGACAAGCTTTGTTTAGGTCAGTGTAATCTACACAAACTCGCCATTTACCATTCTTTTTTGGTACTACTACAGTATTAGCTAACCAATTAGGGTACTTTACCTCGCGAATAGACCCGATTTTTAAAAGTTTTTGCACCTCATCTTGAATCACCTGATTTTTGAACGCTCCCTGCTTTCTTTTCTTTTGTTTGATAGGTGTATATGATGGATCTTCATTTAACTTGTGAGTCATTATTTCCGGAGGTATTCCTGTCATGTCAGAGTGGGACCAGGCAAAACAATCTACGTTAGATTTCAAAAATTCAGTTATCTTACCTTTCATTTCGTGGCTCAAGTTGGCCCCAATATAGACTTTCCTTTCAGGCTTTTGTGTGAATAGTTCTACAGCCTCTAACTCCTCAATCGTTGTTTTGATGTTTCCATTTTCTTCCGGTTCTTGGATGGAATCGGGCCTTGAGTCCACATCTGTTCGCCCATGTTCAGTTGAGGCTTGTGTCGTAGTATCCTCAACTGGATTCTGTAACTGCTATTTTTCTTCATTTTTTGTGCTTGAATCTGCTATGGAGTTGATGCTCTTAGGTGTCTGTTGATCACCACGGATTTGACGGATTCCCCATTGTAATCGGAATTTACTGACTTGATGTAAGGTAGATGGCACAGCATCCATTTCATGAATCCGTGGTCTTCCGAGAATCATATTGTAAGCCATCTCCATCTCTACCACCTGAAATTTCGTGTCTTTGACAACTCCCTCTGCGAATATTGTAAGTACTACCTCCCCTTTTGTCACGATGCTTGAATTGTCAAATCCAGATAACGTATGTGCCTTAGGTACTAGCTTATCTTCGGCTTGCATCTCGTTTAATACTCTTAGCAAAATGATGTTCACGGAACTACCTGGATCAATCAAAACTCGTTTCACATTAGTATCATGTACAAGTAGAGATATTACTAGTGCATCGTTGTGTGGAGTAAACACGCCGTCCGCATTTGCATCATCAAATGTAATACTCTCCTCCTCCAAAACATGTCGGATCCGCTTCCCGTGTGTAACTGAAACTTTTGAAACTTTCTTGGTTGCCGTGTCTGTCACGCCATTAATTTCTTCTCCCCCGCTTATAACGTTAACGGTCCTTTTTGGTGAAGGAGGTTTAGGAGGTTCCTGCCTGTTTTTCATATATGCTTGTTTACCTTTTTCGCTAAACAACTCAGTAAGATATCCCTGCTTTAATAAATGGTCTACTTCTCCTTGTAGCAATCTACAATCTGCCGTTTTATGACCATGATCGTTGTGAAACTCACACCAGTGATCAGGATTATGCCTATTCGGATTTGATCTCATTTCTTTTGGCCGCCGCACCTTATCACCCATGCTTCTTAATACTGCTACCAGTTCAGTCGTGCTTACATTGAAACTGTAACCGCCGATTTTTGCCTTAGAGCTTCTATCATCATCACGCGTCTCTCGTGCATTTCGTTCTTTCCTAAACCTTGATGATGAACCTGACTCTCTGTCTCTCGACCTATGATCATACCTTGAATTATCCTTTTTCGATCGTGAATCTCATCCCGCTGGTCCCATATAAGGTTCAAACCTATTTTTACCGGACCTTTTTTCAGTTTCAGCACGCCTTGAACTTACCCTCTCTTCTTTTTGAAACTGGGTAATAGTATCTTCTTCAATCCGCATCTTCGTGTTGTATCTGTGGTAAACGTCATTCCAGGTTGTTGCTGGAAATTCTCGCAGGCTTTCCTTGAGTCGTCTCGTGGCCTCCGAACTCTTCTCATTTAGATTGTTGGTAAATGCCATTGCTGCCCAGTTATCAGGTACGCGTGGCAACGTCATCCGTTCACGCTGGAATCTGTCTACAAATTCTCTGAGCAGCTCCGAATCTCCTTGCTTTATTTTGAAAATATCCTCCATTCTCTTTTTGACTTTTTGAGCTCCCGAGTGTGCTTTAATAAATGAATCTGCAAGCTCAGCAAAAGAATTTATAGAATTTTCGGGCAAAAGAGAGTACCATGTTAATGCTCCCTTAGTGAGTGTTTCACTGAATTTTTTGACCAGCACTGATTCAATTTCTTGTTTGGTTAAATCGTTTCCCTTTACGCCAGTAGTGAATGCAGTCACGTGGTCTCGTGGATCAGTTGTGCCATCGTATTTTGGGATGTCGGGCATCTTGAATTTCTTCGGAATCGGTAGAGGAGCAGCACTGGGTTTCCAAGGTTGTTGCGAATATTGATCCATATCTATTCCCTTGATTACAGGCAGTACTCCAGGTATTTTCTCTATGCGAACGCTTTGCTCCTTAAGCTGTTTCTGCAAGGTTAATACTAAACTTTGTAAATCAGAATTAACTAGGTTACCTAGTTCGCCATCGCGAGATTCGCTGGGAGTTCCACTACTGCCTGAATTAACGAGCCTAGAACGTGGGTTTTCCAAGGTATTATTATTCGGAGTTGGTGTTGGTGGTGCGACCGTCAACTGGCTAGCAAAAGCCTCAAGAGCTTTGCTGACCTGTTGAGCGATTAACTTTTGCAAAGCTTCGTTGATTGCCTCATCATTATCCAATTGATTATTTGCATTTGATTGAGATCCATTAGGAGTTCCTTCTCGAGATTGTCGAGGAGAACTTTGTGGAGAAGGGGCAGGGGTTCCATCACCTTGCAAATTCTCCTGGAGTTGACGGTCTCTTTGATTGTTGTTGTCGTTGACATTTGACATGATCGATTTAATGAAAAGATTAATGTAGGAAGGATTAGATTATCAGATTATCGGTAACAGAACCAATTTGTTTAACCAAAATTTGGAATTTCGGTCAAAGCTTTGTTTTAGAAGAACTCGGGTTACTGATAATCAAATATATAATGAATAAAAGAAATTAACTTTGATAAGCAGAAGAGAGCAAAATAAATCTGTATATTGCAATAGTATTTCGTGTCCTTACAAATGTTCAATCTTCCCCCTTTTATATCCATCTCGAAGTAATACGTTTTTTCCTTTATCATAATAAAGTCTTTATGACAATTAATGGCATTAATGTAACGTTATAATTGGTAATCATAACTGATTCATTACAAATTCCATAACGCCTTCCGTAATTAATGCCTATTAACTACCAATAATACATATCTGTACCTCTTTTTCTACAAAAGTTCATTCTTCTGATATAACTGCAGAATATCAATAGGTACGAGCTTTTGCCCTTCCCCTGCCCGTGCCTGTTGAAACGCGTGCCTTTTTACGTTGTCAATCAGTCACTTTTCTACTGGTCCACGTGTCATGATATATCACCTCGTATTTAATTCTATACACGAACTCAATTTTTCCCAATATAGTAACGTGAGTACACCAACTCAGTAAGTAACAAGTCCAACCTTTGGACTGATAGGTAGTGACGAACTCAACCTCCTCAAGGATAACAGAATAATCTACAGAAACGTAGGCATGCTTTCAGTTAAATAAACAGCTCGAACAGTAAAACAGAGCAGGTATGAACAAGGTAAAGGAGTGAAACTCTGCTACATCTACATGTCAATGCACTTGCTGCATGGAAATGCACCATGCTGAGTGCCTCATGTGCCCACAACCTCAAATTCTCGTCCACTCAGTACTGTGTATGGCTCATATGGCCCAGGAAAGATCCATCCCGGAATATATACATCTTTGATAGCAATCACTCAGTACTGAGGAAGGCCATTCTAGCCTACGGAGAAGATCCATCTCCAGATAATATCAATAACAAACTCACAACCACTCGGTACTGTATATGGCTCACAAGGCCCAGGGAAGATCCATCCCGGAATATATAAACATTACTGACAACAGTCATCCAGTACCGAGGAAGGCCATTCCAGCCTATGGAGAAGATCTATCTCCAAATATAAATACTTCGGACAAGATCCATGTCCAGGGAACGATCCATCCCTCAATATCATCAACTGCGCTCACTGGGGGTGTAAAGACTCCGGAGGGGCTCCTACAGCCCAAGCGTTATCATAATCATCAACATAACCACTGCGGAGTGCGGCCCGATCCCATATACTGTCACTCACAATCAGGCTCTCGGCCTTACTCAGTCATCACTCTCCAGTCTTGCTCACACGGGCGCAAAATGTCATGATACTAGCCCGAACAATGATATGATATGTCAAATAACAATAATCGAGACTAAGGCGTGATATAATATGCATGAACATGACTGCGTATAAAATATCAATAAAGCAAGTAACATGACAGCAAGAATCGACCCCTAGGGTCTCAACAATAACGGCATGAAGCCTTAATAACATGATAATTACCATGATTTACAGCTCATCAACTTAATCACATAAGTGCGACGCAAATATCAGCAAGAAAGAGTTACTAAGCGGGGCCATGGAATGATACAGGCCGCAATTCCCACGGTGCACGCCACACGCCCGTCACTTGGCATTTACGTCACCTCAATAGTAATAATAGAACACATAGTTCGGGATTTCGAACCCTCAGAACCAAGTTTGGAAGCGTTACTTACCTCAATCCAAGCCAAACTCTAGCCCGCGACGCCCTTGCCTCTCAAATCGGCCTCAAGACGCATCGAATCTATCAAAAATCGGAATCATAACATCAGAATATGCTAAAGGAACGAAGCCCATGCGAAAATAATCAAATTACACCAAGGAACCCGAAATTGGCCAAACACGACCCCCGGGCCCACGTCTCGGAATCCGACAAAAATAACATCAATAGAATCCTTATCCTCCCACGAGTTCATACATACCAAATATACCAAAATCCAACCACAAATGACCCCTCAAATCCCTAGATTAAGGTCTCCAATTTCCAAGCCCTAACCCCCAATTTGGCTACTAATTTCCATAGATTTCAAGTTTAAACAAGTAAAAACCAACATAGAAATAAATTTAGGGTCCAAAAACCTTACCTCCACGAAACCCTCTTGAATTCCCTCTTCAATTTGCTCTCCCAAGCTTAAACTCGTATGAAAAATGGTGAAAAACCACTCAAAAATCGCGAAGGGCTAAATTTATATGTTCTGCCCCAGCTAAACCACTTCTGCGGTTGAAATCTCACACCTGCGGACCCGCACCTGCGGTCCCAGGTGCGCACCTGCGAAAATCACTTATCAGCCCAAAATCGCACCTGCGCTATCTCAGGTGCGCCCAACTCTCCGCATCTGCGACTCCAGTCATTCACAGCCTTGGCCGCATCTGCGACCCCTTTTACGCTTCTGCGGCTCGCACCTGCGGTCCCAATTCGCAGGTGCGGTTATGACAGGAATTCAGCAGCTGAAACTGCTCAAACTCAACTCTAATTTTTCCACAACCTTCCGAAATCATCCCTAGGCCCCCGGGGCCTCAACCAAAAGTACGAACAAGACACATACCACTATTCAAACTTTTACCAACCCTCGGAACTCTCAAAACAACGCCGGAACACTAAATCGCCCTCGGAAGCCTAAGGATTCCAAAACTTCCAAATTCCGCTTTTGGTCAAAAAGTCTATCAAACCTCGTCCGAATGACCTGAAATTTTGCACACACGTCACAAATGACACAACAGACCTACTACAACTTCCAGAATTCCATTCGGACCCCGATATCACAATTTCCACTACCAACCGAAAAGCGCCAAAATTCCAATTTTGCCAATTCAAGCCTAAATCTACCACGAAACCTCCAGATTACATTCCGAACATGCTCCTAAATCCCAAATCACCTCACAAAGCTATCTGAATCATAAAAACCAAATTCCGAGATCGTTTACTCACAAGTCAACTTCCGGTTGACTTTTTCCAACTAAATGGTCCACTTAAGAGACTAAGTGTCTCATTCCTCCACAAAACCACTCCGAACTCGAACCAACCAACCCGATACCACATAATACAGTTGAACAAGACATAAAGAAGCCGAAATGGGGAAAATGGGGCTGAAATTCATAAAATGACCGGCCGGGTCGTTACATCCTCCCCCACTTAAACATACGTTCGTCTTCGAACGTGCCCAGAGTTGTTTTGAAAACCATTAAATTGTTGTATAACCTTACCATGCACATACCCGAGGGTGATCCCTCACCCTATCTCATATAGGTCGGGTAGCACAACGTAACTGAAATTTCACAATTCAACCTAGTCCATAAACCTTAGAACCAAATTTCCACTTTCAAAATTTATCTATAAGATCAGAATCTCACATCTGCACACCGAATAAATTTGAACACGCTGTAGCAAGCCATAACCACAACTCAAGATGGAAACCACAGGATATACCATACAACTCAAACACTCATAGTGAAGACTCCAAATCTCAGCAACTGCCCAAAACAACCGAATATCGATAATAAACCTCTTATCAAATAAGGCCTCATTCCAACACTTTTGTACTACCAACGATGAATGAAACACGCAGAAAATCATAACCATTCCTCAAATCAACTGGTCATGGAGCTCCCTCTCCTTCGGCAAAGACCATAATAAATTTCTAAGCCGAGTCCCGATATTATCCTTCCAACATATTGAAATCGAATCCGATAGTATTCATTCTAGATCTCAATGACCTCATCTCATCCAATATGACTACTCTAGTGATATGACACATCGATACAGTCTAGATCCACAACCCGTGCGACCCACGCAACAATAAGCAACAGTCCAAATGTACTCAAATCATGGAATAATGACTCAAATGAGAGAGTTTTACCACAAGCACACCAGTGCCACCACCACACAATGCTGAGAACCCATCACACATCGTAGCACCAGAACACACGAATCTAACTTGAAGGATCATACCTCCACCTAACTTCGCTGCAATGCGCGACCCTATCCAAACACTGGTCCGCATGAAACACCTCAAGTCACTATGCTCAAAATCAACAACCACACACAATTTGATGTCTAGTACCAAAAGCGAATCACCATAACCACGGCGAAGCAAATGACATAACACCACACAAACCCGAAAGGGCATAACCAATGCGCCATCCACCGAGCAATACCCAATACTCTTCCCGCTCGAATTCCACTATGAGACCCCAATTGAACCGCACCATATGTGCCTATAACCAACAAATCATAACGCCTCGCAACACGGAAAGGTAACTCATAGATCTCCCCAGAACGCTAATAAGCTCAATAACAATCGAATCAACGCATCCCTCGACAATAGCAACTCGGAGTCAACAAGGACAACTCGATGCAGAACGCACATCCATATTGACCTACCAATGAACCCCTTATCAAGGAGTTCCTGAAGCTGCTCCTTCAACTTCTTTAACTCCGCCGGTGCCATACGATACGGCGCCCAGCCACCAAATCAATACCGAAATCAATAATCCTGCCCGGCGACATGCCCAGCAGCAGGAAACACATCCAGAAAAATCCCTCACCGCCGAAACTGAATCAATGGTAGGAGTCTCTGCACTGATATCCCTCACGAAGACCAAATAAGAAAGGCAACCCTTCCCACCATCCGCTGGGTCTTCAAAAATAGAAATAACCCTACTGGGAGCATAATCCGTTGAATCTCGCCATTCAATGAGTGGCATCCCCGGCATAGCCGACGTCGCCGTCTTAGCGCAACAGTCCAGGATAAAACGACACGGAGACAACCAGTCCATACCCAATAGCACATCAAAATCGAACATACTAAGCAACAAAGGATCCACCCGGGTCTCCAAACCCCCCATAGTCGCCATACAAGACCGATATACGCGGTCCACAACCACAACATAACCTGTTTATGAGAACTCCCAGTCCCCAAATCCATAAAGCGTATGAATCACTATATCTGATCCCAACTCCACCGCTCGAATATATAACACACCTCTAATACTCAATCATTCTACGAGGGACACTCCTATAACTCTTCTGTGCCACCAAGCAACATGAATATCAGCAGTCTACCCAACAAGAGAGCGCTGCAATACCAATGAAGTACCTTTATCTCAAACACATTGCCCTTTCTGAAATGTCTACCCTCATCAAGCCGCAGAATTCATGATATCATTTGCCCAATCATCTGAAACTGCCTGCGCTGCCTAAGAATTTATGACCTTCCTTTCAGAACTGAATCGTGACTTTTCACATGCAATCTCAACCCTACACAACATACCGCATATACCATGCCATCCTATGATAAATATGAGAACTTCATAATCCCTTCCGAGCCACAAGCAACTACGTACCCAACTAGCCAAGAACTTTCCGTTTGATCCCCTCTAGAGGAAAATCACTATACATCACATGCTCCTCACGCCAGTAGAATATATACATCTCTAACCGTGGTAGGAACCATCAAGAACTCTCCGAATCCTCTTTGCACAAAACCAAACCGTCAAGACTGAATCCTTTTAACTCAAACAAGCTACACAAGCCATCAAAACCCAAGAGCATTGCCACGAAACACCTGAAGAAACTCATTACCTCATAAGCACCCAAAGAACTAATCACATCCCTTACCATGCGGATCCAGCCTACTACCAAGCTGTCCTATTTATCCAAGTTCCTTCTAAATTACCTTCAAATTGATACTTCCCCTTGCATAATACCGCAATCCTCAGCCCAGACATTCCACATGAGACTCAAGCATGAAACCGTATCGTTTAAGGCTCATAATCTGCCGAATACTCTCTTAACTATCCCCAAAAGCACCACATCCAAATTACTTACCCTGAAGAGACCTCCTGCGAATCTAAAGCCATTACATTCACCTTCCTGATATGTAGAATCCCATAATTGATATAGAAATGCCACAAGTCTTGACAACCTCCAATGTAAGCCTCAATTTCTAGCCAAATACACATCCTGAAGATCTCCAATTATTGCATAGAAGTCTTGAACCTATTCAAACCACTCTCGGGAGTCATCCACTCTGCCCAAACCTCAAATAGACTAATCGAACGCACCGACGATCTGTGCCCCATCAGCAACACCTAAAGAAGTAACTCATCCTTCTAAGCAACCGAGTGATATCCTACTCCATACCCGTTACATCCCTTGCAATAACATCTAATTCATCCAACGTTTCTCATATGACCACAAAGCATAACACAACCCTTATCCAAATTTTCCCTTACTCGAGCTATCCTCGATCTCAACCCCCTGCAGGCCACAACTGATTCACTAATATACCTCAAACTGAAACCAACATGACACATAACCGTGCAATCAACCAATCAATAGCGGACTCCCCCACTTGGCTCAAAGCCATAGACCAAAACACCCAAAAACTCACAATGCCCATACTCTATTTCTGCCATAATACCATAGTGAGATTCAACTAAACCCCTCATAAGTTCATGCAACACAAACCATCTAGTGTGTCAAATCATCTGCAATTCTCGTATTCACCCTCGTAACAGTCAACACAACTCCCGTACGCGATCCAAGCTCAAACAGCAACACATATATTTCACTGGTAAAAGAGGACTTTCAACAAACAACATAGGGTTCACACCACTTCAGAACACTCCGTAGGAGATAACCCACCTGCTCCGCCTCAAACTAACTTCTCTTTATACCTTTCCACCGCCATAAACATCACGCAATCACCAAATCTTCCTGAGTCTGAACTCATATCGTAACATGAAATCTACTCAATTCCCCAACTAGACTACATGAAAAGATCCTTCACACACCCATAACTCGGGGCTATACATCAATTCAAGATGGAAATCAAGCACCTAATAGTTCTTTCTACCCTCAAGCAGACCCTGCTCGTCACATTCAAATCATATGAACACATCTCGCAGTCACATCATACTCATCACATGGCCATCCGATCCTCACTTCCACTAATAGGGACACTACCAAACATATAAATTCAGAAGCACGTGCTCACAAAATCAACACCTTAGTGTTCAAGCTACAAGCAAATCCCGGCCTCAAATCCTCCAAACTGGCCCAACATCAACACACAGGAATCACATCTCGCCCTTCGATCAGGGAATCACAAGCCGTCGATGCACAACTGATACCGAGCGCTCATGCGTGCACACGAATGCATGGAAGGACTTCAAGGCGTTAAGCTTCAAGCTGAATCAATGTCGCACGATAGGAATTCAGGAATGTGAAGTTTATTTCCTACAGGTTCTGCATCCTCTCGAAGATAAGTACAGACGTCTCCGTACCGATCCGCGAGACTCTACTAAACCCGCTCATGACTCGTGAGACCTATGTGACCTAGGATCTAATACCAACTTGTCACGACCCAAAACCCGACTCGTCGTGATGGCGCCTATCGTGAAACTAGGCCAACCTCAACTCATCAATCAATCCAATAATAATAAGTTTGAAAACATTTACGGAAGCTTTTAATAGTTAAATAACTATTTGAAACAAAAGAAATTCCAAGAATAAATACAATCCAGCCCAAAACCGGGTTGTCACTGAGTGCATGAGCGTCTAAGAAAAAGTACATAGTCTCATATAATCTCTAAGGGAACAACAGAAATACAACTGGAAAGTAAGGTGGAGAGCCAAGGCCTGCGAACGCCGTGCAGGTACCTCAATAATCTTCTAAGTCAGAAGCCTCGATCAAACATCTGCCACTGGATCCAAAATGCCTGAATCTGCATACGAGGTGCAGGGGGTAACGTGAGTACACCAACTCAGTAAGTAACAAGTCCAACCTTTGGACTGATAGGTAGTGACGAACTCAACCTCCTCAAGGATAACAGAATAATGTACAAAAACGCAAGCATGCTTTCAGTTAAATAAACAGCTCGAACAGTAAAACAGAGCAGGTATGAACAAGGTAAATGAGTGAAACTCTGCTACATCTACATGTCAATGCACATGCTGTATGGAAATGCACCTTGCTGAGTGCCTCATTTGCTCACAACCTCAAATGCTCGTCCACTCAGTACTGTATATGGCTCATACAGCCCAGGGAAGATCCATCCCGGAATATATACATCTCTGATTGCAATCACTCAGTACTGAGGAAGGCCATTCCGGCCTATGGAGAAGATCCATCTCCAAATAATATCAATAACAAACTCACAACCACTCGGTACTGTATATGGCTCACAAGGCCCAGGGAAGATCCATCCCGGAATATATACACATCACTGACAACAGTTATCCAGTACCGAGGAAGGCCATTCCAGCCTATGGAGAAGATCCATCTCCAAATATAAATACTTCGGACAAGATCCATGTCCAGGGAAGATCCATCCCTCAATATCATCAACTGCGCTCACTAGGGGTGTAAAGACTCCGGAAGGGCTTCTCTCTTTAGCCCAAGCGCTACAACAAAGCCAACGAAGGCATGTTCAATATCTCGCCGCGGCATGCAGTCCGATCCCATACTCTCACTCAATATTACGCTCTCGGCCTCACTCAGTCATCACTCTCCAGTCTCACACACACGGGCTCAAAATGTCATGATACTAGCCCGAACAATGATATGATGTGTCAAATAACAATAATCGAGACTGAGACATGATATGGTATGCATGAACAGGGCTGAGTACAGAATATCAATGAAGCAAATGATATGACAGCAAGAAACGACCTCTCGGGTCTCAACAGTATTGGCGTGAAGCCCTAAACATGATAATTAGCATGATTTGCAGCTCATTAACTTAATCACATAATAACCACACAGATATCAGCAAGAAAGAGTCACTAAGCGGTGCCATGGAATGATCCAGGCCGCAATTCTCACAGTGTACGCCCACAAGCCCGTCACTTGGCATTTGCGCCACCTTAATAGTAATCATAAAACACATAGTTCGCGGTTTCGAACCCTCAGAACCAAGTTTGGAAGCGTTACTTACCTCAAACCAAGCCAAACTCTAGCCCGCGATGCCCTTGCCTCTCGATTTGGCCTCTAAATGTCCCGAATCTAACCAAAATCAGTTTATAACCATCAATATACGCTAAAGGGGTGAAACCCATACAAAATATATCAATTTAACTCGAAAATCCCGAAATATACCAAACCCGACCCCCGGTTCCACGTCTCGGATTCCGATAAAATTCACAAAACTAGAATCCTTACACTCTCACGAGTTCATACATACCAAATACACCAAAATCCGACCACAAAAGACCCCTCAAATCCCTAAATCAATGCCTCAATTTCCAAGCCCTAAACCCCCAATTTTAACCACTAAATTCCACAAATTTCATGCCTAAACAGTAAAATATCACCATAGAAATAAGTTTTGGTTCCAAAAATCTTACCTCCACGAAATCCCCCTTAAAATCCCTCTTCAATTTGCTCCCACAAGATCCAACCCGTATGAGAAAGTGATGAAATAACCCAAAAATTTGTGAAGGCCTTTATTTATATGTTCCGCCCCAGCGATACCGCATCTGCGGTCATATATCTCGCACCTGCGGACCCACACCTGCGGTCCCAGGTGCGCACCTGCGGAAATCACTTACCCGCCCAAAATCGCACCACCGCTCGAACGCTCGTACCTGCGCCATCGCAGGTGCTCCCAACTCTCCGCATCTGCGGCTCCAGCCCTTCACAGCCTTGGCCGCATCTGCGACCCTTTTTGCGCTTCTGCGGGCCCGCACCTGCGGTCCCCAATCTGCAGGTGCGGTTATGACAGGATCAGCAACTGAAGCTGCTCAAGCTAAATTCCAATCTCTCCGACAACCTTCCGAAATCATCCCGATGCTCCCAGGACCTCAACCAAAAGTACGAACAAGTCACATACCACTATTCAAACTTGTACCAACCCTCGGAACACTCAAAACAACGCCGGAGCACCAAATCACCCTCGCATTCAAGCCTAAGGATTCCAAAACTTCTAAATTCCACTTTTGATCAAAACGTCTATCAAGCCTCGTCCGAATGACCTGAAATTTTGCACACACGTCACGAATGACACACCGAACCTACAGCAACTTTCGGAATTCCATTCCGACCCCGATATCAAAATATTCACTACAACCAGAAAATGCCAAAATTCCAATTTCGCCACTTCAAGCCTAAATCTACCACGGACCTCCAAAATACATTCCGATCACGCTTCTTATTCCCAAATCACCCAACGGAGCTAGCCAAATCATAAAAATCCAAATCCGAGATCAAATACTAAAAGTCAAGACTGAGTCAAACCTTTCAAATTCAAAGCTTAAAGCTAAGAATCATCCTTCCATATCTATTCCGATTATCCTGAAAACCAAAACCGACGATTTACATAAGTCATAATACATCATACGGGGCAAGTCATGCCGAGAGTTGGCGAGCGAAGTGTAAGTGCTCAAAACGACAGGTCGGATCGTTACATCCTCCCCCACTTAAACATACGTTCGTCCTCAAACGTGCCCAGCGTTGTTTCAAAAGCCAACAAATCGCTGTATAACCTTACCATGCACATACCCGGGGGTGATCCCACGTCACCCTACCTCATATAGATCTGATAGCACAACGTAACTAAAATTTCACAATCCATCCTAGCCCATAAACCTTAGAACCAAATTTCCGCTTCCAAAATCTTCTATATGATCATAACCTCACATCTACACACCGAATAAATATGAAAACGCTGTACCAAGCCATAACCACAATTCACGATGGAAATTACGGGATATACCATACTACTCGAACACTCATAGCGAAAACTTCAAATCATGGCAACTGCTCAGAACAACCGAATATCGATCTCTTATCAAATAATGCCTCATTCCAACACTTTACTGCCAACGATGAATGAAGACGAAGAAAATCATAACCATTCCTCAGATCAACTGGTTGTGGAGCTCCATCTCCTTCGGCAAGGACCATAGTAAATTTCTAAACCGAATCCCGATATTATCCTTCCAACATGCTGAAATCGAATCCGATATTATCCATTCTAGATTCCAATGCCCTCATCTCATCCAACACGACTACTCTAGTGACATGACACATCGATACGATCTAAATCCACAACTACAACAGTCCGAATGTACTCAAATCATGGAAAAAATGACTCAAATGAGAGAGCTGTACTGCAAGCTCACTAGTACCACCCCAACGCAATGCTGAGAACCCATCACACATCGCAGAACCAGAACACACAAATCTAACCCGAAGGATCATACCTCCGCATAACCTCGCTACAATGCGCGGCCTTATCCGAACACCGGTCTACATGAAACACCTCAAGTCACTATGCTCAAAATCAACAACCACGCGCAATTTGCTGTCTAGAATCGAAAGCAAATCATCATAACCACGGCGAAGCAAAAGACATAACACCACACAAACCCTAAAGGACACAACTGCTGCGCCATCCACCGAGCAATACTCAATACTCTTCCCGCTCGAATTCCACTATGAGACCCAAATAGAACCGCACCATATGTGCCTATAACCAACAAATCATAACGCCCCGCAACACGGAAAGGTAACTCATAGATCTCCCCAGAACCCTAATAAGCTCAATAACAATCGAATCAACACATCCGTCGACAATAGCAACTCGGAGTCAACAAGGCCAACTCGATGCAGAACGCACATCCATATTGACCTACCAATGAACCCCTTATCAAGGAGTTCCTGAAGCTGCTCCTTTAACTTCTTTAACTCCGTCTGTGCCATACTATACGGTGCCCGGCCACCAAATCAATACCAAAATCAACAACCCTGTCCGACGACATGCCCAGCAGCAGGAAACACATCCGAAAAAATCCCTCACCGCCGGAACTGAATCAATGGTAGGAGTCTCTGCACCGATATCCCTAACGAAGACCAAATAAGAAAGACAACCCTTCCCAACCATCAGCTGGGTCTTCAAAATAAAATCACTCTACTGGGAACATAACCCGTCGAACCTCGCCACTCAATCCGTAGCATCCCCGGCATAGCCAATGTCGCCGTCTTAGCGCAACAACCTAGAATAACACGACACGGAGAGAACCAGTCCATACCGAATATCACATCAAAATCTAACATACTAAGCAACAAAGGATCCACTCGGGTCTCCAAACCCCCGATAGTCACTACACAAGGCCGACACACGCGACCCATAACCACAACATAGCCTGTTTGTGAGAACTCCCAGTCTCCAAATCCACATAGCACACGAATCACCATATCCGATCCCAATTCCACCGTCTGAATACATAACACACCTCTAATACCCAATCACCCACGAGGGATACTCCTAAAATTCTTCGGTGCCACCAGCAAATTCGAATATCAGCAGTCGGTCAAACCAGAGAATGTCGCAATACCGATGATATATTATTAACTCAATCACATTGCCCTTTCTTAAATGTATGCCCTCTTCAAGCCACACCAATTAGCAATATCATTGCCTAATCATCTGAAACTGCCCGTGCTGACTAAGAACTCATGACCTTTCTTTCCGAACTGAATTTTTACCTTACACATGCCAATCTCAATCCTTCACAACATACCGCACATACTATGACATCCTATGATAAATGTGAGAACTTCATAGTCCACTCCAAACCACAAGCAACTATGTACCCAACTAGCTAAGAACATTCCATTTGATCCAATCCAGAAGAAAATTGCTATACCTCACATGCTCCTCAAGCCAGCAGAAATCATACATCTCTAACCGTGGTAGAAACCATCAAGAATTCCTCGAATCGCATTTGCACAAATCCAAACCGTCAGAACCGAATCCTCCTAACTCAAACAAGCCACACAAGCCACTGAAAACCCAAGAGCATTGCCACGATACACCTGTAGAAACTCATGACCTTATAAGCACCCGAAGAACTAATTGTATCCCTTACCCTGCCGATCCGGCCTACTACCAAGTTGTCCTATCTGTCCAAGTTACTTCTAAATATCCTTCAAATTGATATTTCCCCTTGCCATAATACCGCAATCCCCAATCTAGACTCACCGCACGAGACTCAAGGATGAGACCATACCGTCTAAGGCTCATAGGCCGCTGGATACTCTCTTAAGTACTCCTAAAAGTACCACGTTCAAAATATTTATCCTGAAGGGACGACTTGCGAATCTAGAGCCATTACCCTCACCTTCATGATACTGATATGTAGAATCCATAATGATATAGAAATGCCACAAGTCTTAACATTATCCAATGTAAACCTCAGTCTCTAGCCAAATACTCATCCTGAAGATCCCCCAACTGCTACATGAAAAATCTTGAACCCTTCAAAACCACTCTCGGGAGTCATCCACTCTGCCCAAACCTCAAATAGACTGATCGAACGGACCGACGATCTGTGCCCCATCAGCAACACCTAAAGAAGTAACACATCCTTCTAAGCAACCGAGTGATATCCTACTCCATACCCGTTACATCCCTTACAATAACAACTAATTCATCCAACGTTTCTCATATGACCACAAAGCATAACACAACCCTTATCCAAATTTTCCTTTACTCAAGCCATCCTCGATCCCAACCCCCCGCAGGCCATAACTGATTCACTTATATACCTCAAACTGAATCTAACACAACACATAACCGTGCAATCAACCAATCAATAGCGGACTCCCCCACTTGGCTCAAAGCCATAGACCAAAACACCCAAAGACTCACAATGCCCATACTCTATTTCTGCCATAGTACCATAGTGAGATTCAACTAAACCCATCATAAGTTCATGCAACACTAACCATCTAGTGTTTCAAATCATCTGCAATTCTCGCATTCACCCTTGTAACTGTCAAGACAACTCCCGTACGCGATCCAAGCTCAAACTGCAACACATATATTTCACTGGTAAAAGAGGACTTCAACAAACAATATAGGGTTCACACCACTTCAGAACACTCCGTAGGAGATAACCCACCTGCTCCGCCTCAAACTAACTTCTCTTCATACCCTTCCACCGCCATAAACATCACGCAATCACCAAATCTTCCTGAGTCTGAACTCATATCATAACATGAAATCTACTCCATTCCCCAACTAGACTACATGAAAATATCCTTCACACACCCATAACCCGGGGCTATACATCAATTCAAGATGGAAATCAAGCACCTAATAGTTCTTTCTACCCTCACTGAGTGCATGAGCGTCTAAGGAAAAGTACATAGTCTCATATAATGTCTAAGGGAACAACTGAAATACAACTAAAAAGTAAGGTGGAGAGCCAAGGCCTGCGAACGCCGTGCAGGTACCTCAATAATCTTCTAAGTCAGAAGCCTCGATCAAACATCCGCCACTGGATCCAAAATGCCTGAATCTGCACACGAGGTGCAGGGGGTAACGTGAGTACACCAACTCAGTAAGTAACAAGTCCAACCTTTGGACAAATAGGTAGTGACGAACTCAACCTCCTCAAGGATAACAGAATATGTACAGAAATGTAGGCATGCTTTCAGTTAAATAAACAGCTCGAACAGTAAAACAGAGCAGGTATGAACAAGGTAAATGAGTGAAACTCTGCTACATCTACATGTCAATGCACATGCTGTATGGAAATGGACCTTGCTGAGTGCCTCATGTGCCCACAACCTCAAATGCTCGTCCACTCAGTACTGTATATGGCTCATACTGCCCAGGGAAGATCCATCCAGGAATATATACATCTCTGATAGCAATCACACAGTACTGAGGAAGGCCATTCCAGCCTACGGAGAAGATCCATCTCCAGATAATATATAACAAACTCACAACTGCTCGGTACTGTATATGGCTCACAAGGCCCAGGGAAGATCCATCCCGGAATATATACACATCACTGACAACAGTCATCCAGTACCGAGGAAGGCCATTCAAGCCTATGGAGAATATCCATCTCCAAATATAAATACTTTGGACAAGATACATGTCCAGGGAAGATCCATCCCTCAATATCATCAACTGCGCTCACTAGGGGCGTAAAGACTCCGGAGGGGCTTCTCTCTTTAGCCCAAGCACTACAATAAAGCCAACGAAGACATGTTCAATATCTCGCTGCGGCGTGCATTCCGATCCCATACTGTCACTCAATATCACGCTCTCAGCCTCACTCAGTCATCACTCTGTAGTCTCTCACACACGGGCTCAAAATGTCATAATACTAGCCCGAACAGTGATATGATGTGTCAAATAACAATAATCGAGACTGAGACATGATATGATATGCACGAACAAGACTGAGTACAGAATATCAATGAAGCAAATGATATGACAACAAGAAACAACCTCTCGGGTCTCAACAGTATTGGCGTGAAGCCCTAACATGATAATTAGCATGATTTGCAGCTCATTAACTTAATCACATAATTACAACACAGATATCAGCAAGAAAGATTCACTAAGCGGTGCCATGGAATGATCCAGGCCGCAATTCTCACAGTGTACGCCCACAAGCCCGTCACTTGGCATTTGCGTCACCTCAATAGTAATCATAGAACACATAGTTCGGGGTTTCGAACCCTTAGAACCAAGTTTGGAAGCATTACTTACCTCAAACCAAGCCAAACTCTAGCCCGCGATGCCCTTGCCTCTCGATTTGGCTTCCAAATGTCCCGAATCTAACCAAAATCAGTTTATAACCATCAATATACGCTAAAGGGGTGAAACCCATACAAAATATATCAATTTAACTTGAAAATCCCGAAATATACCAAACCCGACCCCCGGGTCCACGTCTCGGATTCCGATAAAATTCACAAAACTAGAATTACACTCTCACGAGTTCATACATACCAAATACACCAAAATCCAACCACAAACGACCCCTTAAATCCCTAAATCAAAGTCTCAATTTTCAAGCCCTAAACCCCCAATTTTAACCACTAAATTCCGCAAATTTCATGCCTAAACAGTAAAATATCACCATAGAAATAAGTTTTGGTTCCAAAAGTCTTACCTCCACGAAATCCCCCTTAAAATCCCTCTTCAATTTGCTCCCATAAGCTCCAACCCGTATGAGAAAGTGATGAAATAACCCAAAAATTCGCGAAGGCCTTTATTTATATGTTTTGCCCCAGCGATACCGCATTTGCGGTCATATATCTCGCACCTGCGAACACGCACCTGCGGTCCCAGGTGCGCACCTGCGGAAATCACTTACCCGCCCAAAATCGCACCAACGCTCAAAAGCTCGCACCTGCACCATCGCTGGTGCGCCCAACTCTCCGCGTCTGCGGCTCCAGCCTTTCACAGCCTTGGCCGCATCTTCGAACCTTTTTGAGCTTCTGCGGGCCCGCACCTGCGGTCCCCAATCGCAGGTGCGGTTATGACAGGATCAACAGCTGAAGCTGCTCAAACTAAATTCCAATCTCTCCGACAACCTTCCGAAATCATCCCGAGGTTCTCGGGACCTCAACTAAAAGTACGAACAAGTCACATACCACTATTAAAACTTATACCAACCCTCGGAACACTCAAAACAACGCCGGAACACCAAATCACCCTCGGATTCAAGCCTAAGGATTCCAAAACTTCCAAATTCCGCTTTTGATCAAAAAGTCTATCAAGCCTCGTCTGAATGACCTGAAATTTTGCACACACGTCACGAATGACACTACAAACCTACTACAACTTTCGGAATTCCATTCCGACCCTGATATCAAAATTTTCATAAGTCATCCTTCCATATCTATTCCGATTATCCTGAAAATCAAAATCGACAATTTACATAAGTCATAATACATCATACGGGGCTAGTCATGCCCGAGAGTTGGCGAGCAAAGTGCAAATGCTCAAAACGACCGGTCGGGTCGTTACAATGGCTTTATGCACTAGTTAGTATCCAAACTGAATAAATCGAAGTTATCGAACCGAATAAACCGAAATCGGAAGGAGAATAATCGTACCATACCGAATTTAATTTGGTACATTATTGGCATAGCATATTAAGAAACCGAATATCTAAAATATCAAACTAAAATATCTAAATATCATACCGTACTGATCGACAAACACGCCTACCGGCTATCGGCCACCACCAACCAACTCATCACAACCATCATTATTGCAGACGACAACCACTAGTATTTCATAAAACCAATAAATTTTATTACACCATGCAAGTAAAATTTTCTTATACCTTTTTGGATACGTATATTTAATTGTTGTCGGGCTTTTAAGCATGGTGTAGCTTAATTTTAAGCTTGGTGTAGCTTAGAGAGGGTGAATGAAAAATGGAGGGAAAATAAAATAGTTGAGTTTCTCTCCTTGGCAATGGGACATTGTCCCATATTGGAGGAAGAAAAGACTTTTGATGGGTATATATACAATTGCTCTTCTTCTAGCTCTTGAAGAGTTAAGAAGAAGGCAAGCCTCGCGCCGTCGTCGTTGCTCGCTCGACTTCGGCTTCGACTTCGGATTCGGTCAGCGATTGATTAATCTTTTTGGACAAAATTCCTTTCAATTATTTAATTAATTAACGAAAAATTCAATCCAAAATAACCCATGACCTGCGACGCGACCCGGTCCAGTCCGTTTTCTTTCTCGAATTATTTTAAATCCGTTTTCTGTTTTCCCGCAATATTTTTGTTGAAATATTCCCACCTGTTCCAACAGCTATGGCTGTTTCTGAAAGGTTGCAAACCTTTTCAAAACAGTGCCAAATGGTATATAAATATGCCTTGAATCCCAGAATTTTTACTTACTAAATTTTCCGATTATCTTCTTTTTCTTCTGCATAACATTTTCTAGTGTGTTTTTACGACCATTGAGTGGTTCGAAGTTCACCGGAGTTTTTCTACTTGTGAAGAATGGATTCAAAATGTATATTTGTTTCTGATAAAGTTGTTGTAAGCAAGAATGAAATGTATGTTGGAAATGGCTACCTCATAGAGGGCCTTTTCAAACTCAATGTAATGGTTGTTGACAGTATGAATAAAATTTTCAGCTTCTTTTTATTTATTGGAGTCAAATAATTTATGGCATATTTGTTTAGGACATGTCAATTATAAAACCTTGCGAAAGTTAATTGATTTAGAAGTATTTCCTAAATTCGAGTGTAATATATCAAAATGTCAAATATGTATTGAATATAAGTTTGTAAAACATCCTTATAAGTCTGTTGAAAGGAATTCAAATCCTTTAGACTTAATTCATACTGACATTTGTGGTATGAAGTCGACACCATCTCGAGGTGGGAAAAGTATTTTATTACTTTTATTGACGATTGCACTCGATATTGTTATATTTATTTGCTTAATAGTAAGGATGAAGCAATTAAAGCATTTAAGCAATACAAGAATGAAGTGGAGAATCAATTGAATAAAAAGATCAAAATGATTAGAAGTGATAGGGTTGGAAAATATGAATCTCCGTTTGCATAAATATGTTCTGAATATGGAATTATCCATCAAACTACTGCACCTTACACACCTCAATCCAATGGAATTGCGGAAAGGAAAAATCGGACATTAAAGGAAATGATGAATTCTTTATTAATAAGTTTCGAATTACCGCAGAGTTTGTGGGGGGGAGTTATCCTTACAGCTAACCAATTTGTTTTAATTAATATAAGTATCGTGTTTTTATGTTCAAAAAAAAAAGAATACTCAACAGAGTACCCACAGCAAAACACAATCTATTTCATATGAAAAATGGAAAGGAAGAAAACCCAACTTGAAATATTTTAAAGTGAGGGGGCGTCTAGCAAAGGTACAAGTTCCTTTACCTAAAAGGGTCAAAATCGAACCAAAAATTGTAGATTGCGTTTTTATTGGATATGCTTCAAACAGTAAAGCATGTCGGTTTTTGGTTCATAAATCTGATAATCCCGAGATTCATGTTAATACGGTAATGGAATCAGATAATACTGAATTCTTTGAAAGCATCTATCCGTATAAAACTAAATGCGAGTCGTTAAGTGAAAGACCTAAACGACCTTGGGAAGAAGCAAAGGTAAATACTCCAAGTGTAGAAGATCCAAGGAGTAGCAAACGTCAAAGAACATCTACTTCCTTTGGACCAGATTTTGTGACATTCTTGCTTGAAAATGAGCCTCAACTTTTAAACCAGCTATGTCGTCTTCTAATTCAGCATTTTTAAAAGAGGCAACCAATAGTGAGATTCAATCAATTTTGGATAATCATACATGAGAACTAGTTGATCCTCCTCTAGGAAATAAGCCTTTAGGTTCCAAATGGATCTTTAAACGGAAAATGAAATCTGATGGAACTATTGAAAAATATAATACAAGACTTGTTGTCAAAGGTTATAGACAAAAGGAAGGCCTTGATTACTTTGACACTTACTCGCCAGTAACGAGGATAACTTCTATTAGGGTGTTAGTGGCACTAGCGGCCGTGTATGGTCTTGAAATCCATCAAATGGATGTTAAAATAGCTTTCTTAAATGGAGAACTGGAGGAAGAGATTTACATGGAACAAACTGAGGATTTTGTGGTTCCTGGTAAAGAAAAGAAAGTGTGCAAACTTGTTAAGTCGCTTTATGGACTTAAACAAGCACCCAAACAATGGCATGCCAAACTGGCCAAACAATATTGGCAAGTGGGTTTAAAATCAACGAGTGTGATAAATGTGTTTACATTAAAAACACTCCAGGTCATGAAATTATTTTTTATTTATATGTTGATGACATGTTGATAATGAGCAAAAGTATGGTAGATATAAATGCAAATAAGCGCATGTTGGCTAGCAAATTCGACATGAAAGACTTGGGAGTTAGCAACCCGGCCGATATACACCCATAGAAGAAATTGGGCTGTGAGGTAAGTAACAATATTCAACAATCATTTGCTAACATCGTTCCTAGGCCCTACTAAATAAAGGGGGATGTGTTCAGTCCCAAGCATCTTCGTCAATACTCCATCTGCACCCCCGCCGGGGGGTTAAGGGGGAAGATGTCAAAACCTTACCCATAAAAAAGCTGATGTAATTTTAGGAATTAGTATTCACAAGACTCCACAAGGTCTAGCATTATCACAGTCTCACTACATTGAAAAGGTACTTGACAAGTTCAAGTATTTGTATTTCAAAATTGCCAAGACTCCAATTGACGTGAGTTATGCACTTCAAAAGAATGAAGGTGAAAGTGACTCACAACTGGACTATGCAAGAGTATTGGAAAGTTTGATGTATATCATGAATTGTACGCGACCATATATAGCATGTGCTATTAGCAAACTGAGTCGGTTTACAAGTAATCCCAATCAAATACATTGGATGGCAATGAAATGAATATTGGGGTATCTGAAACATACCCATAATTATGCCTTGCATTATAACTAATATCCCTCCGTGATCGAGGGATATAGTGATGCAAATTGGATCACCGGATCAACTGAAGTTAAATCCACGAGTGGATATGTTAATTGGGGGTGGAGCAGTGTCTTGGAAATCATCCAAACAAACGTGCATCGCGCGTTCTACAATGGAATCTGAATTCATAGCTTTAGATAAGGCCAATGAAGAAGCTGAATGGCTCCGAAATTCCTTGGAAGATATTTCATTTTGGCCCAAACCTTTGGCACCTATTTGTATACATTGTGATAGTCAGGCGACAATAGGTAGGGCAGGGAACGTTATGTATAACGGAAAATCTCGTCATATACGACGAAGACACAATATCGTTAGAAACTATTCTCTAGTGTACGTAAAGTCAAGAGATAACGTGTCGGATCCACTTACAAAATACCTATCTAGAGAGGTAGTTGAAAGATCATCAAAGGGAATGGGGTTAAGGCCTAGGACAAGTCATCATGGCGGTAACTCTACCTAGCAGATTGGAGATCCCAAGAGCTAGGTTCAAAGAGATCAAACAAAGTTATGAATGACGGGTCAACATTGTCAAATAACTCAACTCATTCTCGTGATGAAGACAATGTTCAAAAATCGAGGTAAAACACTGAGGCTTTTTGATGAGTCAATAAAGCTTAAAGCTTTTTAATGATTTGCTAATTCTGGCAGGATATTACCAGATAGTGTGTCTATAGGATTACACGCTTAGGAATCACCTACGTGAGTGTGAAGTGTAAGCCGCTTCAAGGGGAATGAAAGTAAATGCCCATTCTCTAAGCACTCATGAAATCAGGCGGTGTTCATGGCTGAAACGAACATAACCGTAAGAACCATAGATGGATAAGGATTGATTGTGTGACTTATGTTGTCTAGGTATACAACAAAGCTCGACGGTTCAAAGATATCAAATCTACCGGTTGATCGAGTATATTCGATATAAATTCACTACGAAAAGTTCAAAAGGAAACCTACTTATCCAGATGTAATTAATTCTTGCATGTAAAACACACACGCGTCCGTGCATTCCTTTATTTTATAGCCATTCCCCATTCATGTGGGGGATTGTTGGATTTTTAAGCATGGTGTAACTTAATTTTAAGCTTGGTATAGCTTAAAGAGGGTGAACGGAAAATGGAGGAAAAATGAAATATTTGAGTTTCCCTCCTTGGCAAAAGGACATTGTCCCATATTGGAGGAAGAAAAGACTTTTGATGGGTATATATACAATTGCTCTTCTTCTAGCTCTTAAAGAGTTAAGAAGAAGGCAAGCTTTGTGCCGTCGTCGTCGCTCGCTCGGGTCGGCTTCGGCTTCGGATTGTGATTCGGACAAAATTCCTTTCAATTACTTTGGATTTGGACAAGATTCCTTTCAATTATTTAATTAATTAACGGAAAATTCAATCCGAAATAACCCATGACCCGCGACGCGAGCCGGTCCGGTCTGTTTTCTTTCCCGGATTATTTTAAATACGTTTTCTGTTTTCCCGCAATATTTCTGTTGAAATATTCCCACCTGTTCCAACAGCTATGGTTATTTCTGAAGGGTTGCAAACCTTTTAAAATATGGTGCCAAGTGGTCTATAACTATACCTTGAATCCCAGAATTTTTACTTACTAAATTTTCTGGTTATCTTCTTCTTCTTTTGCACAATATTTTTCTGTGTGTTTTACGATCATTGAGTGGTTCGAAGTTCACCGGAGTTTTTGGAACCAATACGCTGGTGAGTTAAATCGTTCTATCTTGGGAGGATAATATTCCAACATCTCGGATACTAGAGGTGAATAATTTCCTTTAGGACACATTGTTCATTCAGTGGGCTCGATTTATTGCTATACTGTTTTTCCAGAATTTATTTCGTTAAACTAGTTCTATCAATAACTTTCTGTTTTTGTTTCTATTTCAGAAAGTTTAATGGTTTTATCGTTTATTACAGCAATACCGATTGAATAACAATTATTAGTTTATTTATTTCTTATATTATTATTTTTAAATAAAAATAAATTACGTATTTAAATTTTGAGAAAATAAGCCGTCTTAATTGTTAGTATTTAGATTTAGGAATAATGTTTTATAATTAAATATGTAGTCAGATTTACACATTTTAGTCAAACAATAATAAACATGACATGAGTAACAAACTCTGAATGAAGCAAAAACAAGTCCGACAAGGCAACCATATGTGCATGTGCGCCTCGTGTACTATGAGACATAAACCTAAATCATGAGATTAAGAAAATCCAATTGTCAACAGGTGTAAAGGAACACGACACAAGTGCTTTGACAACTTTTCCGTCCAATAGAGGTGTGTGGTTGGATTTGGCAAATTCTCACTAAACATATCAAATGGCCACTTTCACTATGCTAATAAACGAGTGCGTTCACAGTGGCCATGAAATCATGAATGACGACCCCATTTCTTTCTTTATTCAATCCAAACTTTTCTTGTAACAAGCTCTCCATTATTGTCCTTTTTCTACATGTATAACGCATGAAAAGGTCACTTACTTTTGATTCTTTTTCTTGTTTTTGTTCCCCTCTTAACTCTTAAGTCAAGTATGGACTTCTCTTCTTCTTGCTTCTGCTACTCTCACATCTCACTCAAGGTATGCTCTTTCTTTCTGCTTCTGTATCACACCACTCTATGTTCCCTAATTTTGTTTTCCTAAGCTGTGATATGCCATGGTCAATTGGTGTTTTTGTTGCTTTAGGCTAAAAGTTGGGGTGGTATAATGCTACTTTATACTTCATCCGTTTCAATTTAGATGACGTAGTTTGACTTGGTACGGAGTTTAAGAAAAACAAATCAGACGCAGTTTGACTTGATACGGAGTTTAAGAAAAACAAACCAGACTTTTGAAACTTGTGATTTTAAAAACTTTGTGGAGCCATTGTGTGGTTATAAAAGCTTAAAATGAGTAAAATGAAAAGTTTAAAGTTGAATTATTTCCAAATGATTCATTCTTTTTGGACGGCCTAATAAGGAAATTGTTTCATCTAAATTGAAATAGATGAAAATAGAGGGAGTAGTATTTTGAAATCCCCACGTGGCAGTTAGCATAGCCCAAAAAAATTTAATACCAGAAGGTATATGCAGGGGCAGAGCTGCATGATCTGATGGGGTTCAAATGAATCGGCTTTCTAGGAAAATTATAGCGTGCAAATAAAACGAAAAAATTTCAGGGGATGTATATCTTTGAAGAATGAGGTTTTGCTACTCATTGAACACTAGCAAGTTGGAGGCTACTATGAAATTCTACTGCTCTTTGGGCAGTCATTTCATTTACCAATTAAGAGTTTTTAAATTCATTTCCTGAAATTAACTACTTATTGCAGATGAACTGCAGGGCACCTGCCTTGATGTCCAGGAGAAACCAGCCTACCTCTTATACTTTTCTAGAAAAGAAATCTGACATTGTAAATCAACGAGTAGTGGAATTCGGAACCAAGTTTAGAAGTGGAGCGAATTTTCTGGGAGGATCAAGAGTCATTATTCAACTTAATATTCAAACAACTCTTCCGCAAAGAAAAAGCTCGACGGTGACTGCTTGTAATGATTTACCCACTTCATCCTATTTAATCATTTATTTCTGGTTTTGTGTGTTTGATTATGGCTAACTAGTTTTAAATTTGTGCCTAATAATGTTGTTGCTCCGTTTGTTACTGGTACATTGAGAGTAACCTTCATCCTCATATTGGCATACATTCTTCCTTGATCCTATTGTATGGTTTAGGTCCTGACTAGGGGTGACAAAATGGTTAAAAGAAAACAGTTAACCACCCATATTATCCACTAAAAAATGGGTTGGATAATAAACTTTTTAAAAACGGGTCAAATATGGATAAGAACCATATTATCCATTTAGAAAATGGATAACCAATGGGTCTAACTTTTACATTTGTAAATCGTCAAATTGGGGGTTCCTCAAGTTTGGGAGACTAGGAATTCTCCCATAAGTGATCATATTCAAGAAGCCATGGATAATATGGTTACCCATATTATCAGCCGGTTAACCCGTTTTTTATCCGTATTAAAAATGGGTCGGGTCGGATAATTTATCCGTTTTTTCATTACCCATTTTCGACCTTAACCATATACGACTCGACCCGCCCGTTTGCCACATTGACAACTTTTATGCCATATCATAACCTCCAGAAGGTGTAACATTTTAATCAAGATATTCTGTTCCTCTTCTGTAGGTTTGCCAAGTTCTGAAATTGCTTCTACTGTTTTCACACTGGGGACAGCAGCGGTTCTTCCGTTTTATACCCTCATGGTTGTGGCTCCTAAAGCTGAACTTGTAAGATTTGCAGAGTACTTTCAATCTGAACTCCTTATGCAATTTTCTTTTTCTGCATGCTGGAGATCACACTTGGCAGTCTAATTATGAATTCATCAATATGCTTTTATAAATTAAATGGTTACCAGCTACATCTGTCGGTATTCTAATATATGATTTCCACTTTGTTGCATTGGTTTGATATTTTATTATGAGCTGCTTTTGTCAAAAAATATAACTCATTGCTTCATTTCAAAGTAAAGTTGTAATTGAACATAGTTTCAAATGCAGACCAAAAAAGTGATGAAAAGCAGCATACCCTATATTGGCTTTGGACTTCTGTACGCATATCTATTATACCTCTCTTGGACACCAGATACAATTCAGCTGATGTTTGCTAGTAAATACTGGCTTCCGGAGGTCCGTGCTCAACTGCATAATAATTTGTACTAATTGCCTGCTCAGGGTCTTAACACTTTGTTCCCGTTCAGCTGCCCGGCATAACTAAGATGTTCTCCAACGAGATGACATTAGCTTCTGCATGGATTCACTTGTTGGCCGTAGATCTTTTTGCTGCAAGGTCAGTCTCTTGGCGTGTATCTTTATTATTGCGCTATGCCCGTTTACTTTCTGTTTTGGGAGAAGAGAGGATGCCACTGTTAGACATTATAACTAGAGTTTTTCATTTGAAACAGGCAGGTTTATCATGATGGATTGCAGAATGATATTGAAACCCGCCATTCTGTGTCTCTGTGCTTGCTGTTTTGCCCCGTTGGAATTGTTACTCACTTCATCACTAAAGCTCTAACCAGTAGCCCAGAAAAGAAACAGCATAGGACTCATTAACCAAGGATGTAGGCCTTTATAAATGATCAGCCTGAGTGTGACTATCAGCAAAGTGTAAAGGTTTTCAGCAATGAAACACAACAGTTGAAGCTTGTAATAAAACATTGATATAGCTTGTATTCTTGTAATACAACATTGATATACTGTTGATCCAATTTCGATAAATCTAACTTGTCTCTAAGATGGATGTATGTACAAGATTTCTTCCTTTAGTTCTACTCCAAACTTTTGATTTACTGCATCCTTAACTCTGCCTATGAGCTCAAGCATGTCTTGAGAAGTTGCAGAACCACAATTTATGAAAAAGTTGGCATGCTTGTTTGAGACCATAGCTCCACCAATTTTTAACCCTTTCAATCCAGCTTGTTCAATCAATTCTGCAGCAGAAAAACCCATAGAAATTGGATTTCTAAAAACTGAACCAGCACTTCTTTGCGCCAAAGGTTGTGTCCTCCATCTTCTGCAAAGAAACCATTTTTTTTCTTGAAATTTAACAATTGATAGTGACATGTTTCAATTAAGAACATCACATTATAGACAGTTACCTAGCCAGGTATTCTTGCTGCATTTCTCGTGCAGTTCTGGAGAACTTTAGCCGGAATGTAACTGCAGTAATGGATGCCAAGTCCTTCATTTCTTGAAATGGTGATGACCTATAGCCAAAATTTAGCTCTCTTCTTTTTAGCATCCTAGATTTGCCTTCATTTGTGATGATTTCCACGCTATCAATAGTATCAGCTGTTTCCTTTATATCAACGACAAACAAGCTGCAATCTCAGTATCACCTATTATAACCGAAAGCTGTAACAGGTACAGAAATTGCAGTAACAGTAACGACGTCTCAAGTCCAAACTAGTTAGGTCTACAACAACAACAACAACCCAGTAATAGTGTGTACGCAGACCTTACCCCTACCCTAGGGTAGAGAAGCTGTTTCCAATAGACAAAAACTAGTTAGGTCTGTATACCAATTTTCTATATCCAAGCTCTTTATAGTTATATATCTCTATACGGAATCACTATATCCAAACTAGTTAGATCTCCATATGTATTCTCTATATCCAGGCTCTTTTTGGACCTGTTTCATTTCGATAACACTGACATATTAATCTCTAACCAAGCCAAAAAAGCGCTTGGCAAACGCTAAACCTAATCAACAACTATTAATCCCAACTAGCTGAGCTTATACAACAAATATTAACCCGGGGAGGGGAGACCTTAGGGGTCGTTCGGTAGGGAAATAAGTTATCTCATGATTAATTATCCGGAGATTAGTTATGTCACCCTCTCCATGCATTACAATCGCGGGATAACTAATCCTTAGTTCTTAGAATGATGATTTACCTGGCCATTTGCTCCAGCATTCATGTAAGCAGCTCCACCAACAGTACCAGGAACACCGCCAGCAAATTCAAGCCCTGAAAAACCTTCATTTGCACAAACAAATCCCAAACGATTAAACGGGTACCCACTTCCAACCCGGTATACTCCATCTTCTATCTTCTCCAAGAACTCGATCCGATTGAGAATGACACAACCATCAAAACCCATGTCATCGAACAGGCAATTCGAGCCTTTACCCAATATTATATATCTCATCGATTGCTCATCGCAATACCTGCACTATTTCATTAGGGTAAAGTGTAAACTAATAATGAATGATCAGTCAACTAAGGCTTCATCTCAAACTAAAGTATTCCACTAACAACAACTATTACGCCCAATCCCAAGCAAGCTGAGATCAACAGTATGAATTTTTTTTTTTTATCTAAGTCTGATATAACTAAAACTTAATTACTTACTTATCTATCCCAAAATGACACTTTTCCTTCCCCAAGATTCAAACTAAGCAAACGTAATTATCATTTTAATATCAGGATAACTGCAACTTATAATATTTTTGTGTAATTCCAGGAAATAATTAGTTCTCAATTTAGTTTGACTTCCTAAATTAGTAAAATTGACTCTCAGCAATCAAATGTAAATAGTATTGGAACCTGACAGCAGAAACAAGTTGGGTTTGGTTAAAGACTTGGACGAAGTAATTAGCAGGGCCTCCAATGCCCCATGTGCTGAGATCACTGAGCAGCTTCTTCTTGCGAATAAACGGTAACCGCCTCGAGTTTGGAGCTGTTTCTTGCTTGTTGAAACTGCTGTAAACATGACTACAAGAATGTAGTAACTTTCTTTGTGGGTGTGGGTTTAGAGGGAATTGATAGTTTGAGGGCTTTATTTGCATTGCAAATATTTGGTCTGGCTCTTTCTGATGGGCATTGGCATAAGTAAAGACAAGGGTTAGGTCAGAACCCCTGAATGTTATTTAAAGAGGGATTTATGTATAATCATGTGACATCCAAGGGCCATTTTCATATATACTCATTTTTATTATATCCACATTCCATAAAATTTTGTAAATTGTACCAGCTCCGATCCGACTTCAATGAAACTACATATATCAAATCTGAAGTTCGTCTATCCTTCAAATAGAGCTTCAGAAATTCGAATATGAAGTAGTTCAATCTCTTCAATGCAACTTCGGAAATCAAATTTGAAGTTCTTCTATCTTTCAAATGCAACTTCGAAATTCGAATTGAATGCAATTTCAGATTTTGAATCTTAAGTTCTGAAACATAAACTTGTTCTTCGAATTTCAATAATCCAATACATGATTCAGTGCCCAAATCTACCCAAAATAACCTCAAATTTGAAACATAACTTTCAAATATCATAAAAAAAAAAAAAAATCTCAATCATCAAATTATCGAAAACAACAACAAATTTAAAAAGCCAATTTTGCAACTAAGAAGAAGAAGAAGAAGAAGAAGAAGAAGAAGAAAATCTAAGCACAAGGAAGAAGAAAATAACAGTAAAGAAGAAGAGAATAGTGTATGTATCTAAAGTTATCCAAATATTAGGTATCAATTAAACTTTTAAAAAAAAGTTGGTACAAACTCAATGTGCAGTGCAAAGCTACGTTGTAACGATCCGACTGGTCGTTTTGAGTATTTGCACTTCGCTTGGCAGTTTGAGGGCATGAGAAGTTCTATATGATGTATTATGACTTATGTGAATCGTCGGTTTTGGTTTTTCAATTTTTTCAGAATCAATTGTTGAAGCTTTAAGTTGGCAAAGTTGACCAAGTTTGACTTTTGTGAATTTGATCCCGGAACGGAGTTTTGATGGTTTCGTTAGGTGCGGATGGTGATTTTGGACTCGTGCGTATGCCCAGATTTGCATTTGATATATTTCGGCGCGAGCTTTGGAGATTGAAAGTTCAAAGTTCATTTAAGTTTGATTTGAGGTGTGATTCGTTGTTTCGATATTGTTATGTGTGATTTGAGGCCTCAAGTAGTCTGTGTTATATTATGGGACTTGTTGGTATATTTGGACGGGGTCCCGAGGGCTCGGGTGAGTTTCGGACGAGGTTCGGATCATTTCGCCGCATGTTGCACTTGGCTAAGGCTGCTGGTTCTGGTGTTGCCACATCTGCGGACAATAAGCGACTTCGCAAATACGGGGGTTTCTTCGCAGAAGCGTGAAGGGGAAGCTAGGCGTGAGGATCGCAGGTGCGGGTGCTTGGGCGCATCTGCACGATCGCAGATGCGGTTCAATATGCGCATGAGCGCGATCGTAGAAGCGGGAATCAGATCGCATAAGCGGTGGTTGCTGATTCACGGATTTCTTCGCAGAAATTTGATCCGCAGAAGCGGAGGTCGCAGATGCGACATTGTGACTGCATATGCAGAAACTGCTGGGTAGAAGCTATAAAAATCAAGGTTTTGGTTCTTTTATCATATTTTGAGATTGGGGGCTCGGAGTTAAACGATTTTTGAAGAAATTTTCACCATATGGATTGGGGTAAGTGTTCTCTACTTGGTTTTAATTTTATTTCATGAATCTATCTTTACTTTTGGCAATTGGTTGATGAAATCAAATGCGAAAATTGGGGGTTTTGTCTAAAACTTCTTAAAGCAAATTTTCGAGTTTTGAACACAGATTTGGAATCGGATTTGAGTGAAACCAGTATGGTTGGACTCTAAATTGAATGGGTTGTCGGATTTTGTCAGTTTCATCAAGTCCCGAGGCACGGTCCCAGGTTTGAACTTTTTGGTCGATTTTGGGCTTTTGATTAAGGATTCAACCTTTATATTTAGAATTGCTTCTTAGGCTTTATTTGATGTTTTTGAGTTGCTTTTGGCTAGTTTCGAGTAGTTCGGAGGTCGGTACGCGCGGGATGGCATTCTTGGAAGTATCGTTCGAATTGCTCGACATTGAATTTGGCTTGTTCAAGGTAAGTAATACTTCTAAACTTGGCGTTGAGGGTATGTACCCCGAATTATGTGTTATGTGATTGATGTTGAGGTGATGCGCATGCTAGGTGACAAGCGTGTCGGCGTGTCGGCGTGCATCGAAGTAATTGTGACTTAGTTGATTCCATGGAATTGTGTAGCTACATTATCTGAACATTTTTACTGTACTCTATGTGTTAGAGCACTTGAGCTGAATTTATGCTAGAAATCATGTTTAGGCTATATGCTGGCACTATTAAGTTATTTGTTTAATTGCAGTTATGTACTCAGTCATATTCATCATTACATATTATATCTCAGTCTCTGTTATTATATATTGGCACATCTCATATTATTGATTCGGGCTGCTTAGCATGGGTATTGTGAACCTGAGAGACTTCAAAGATTGGTGACTGAGTGAGGTCGAGGGCTTGATTGTGAGATTATTGATACTATAGCACGTGAATTATCCGTGCAGCACATGAGTTGTCCGTCTGGATCCAGATATTGATACTATAGCACGTGAGTTGTCAATGCAGCACATGAATTGTCCATGCGGATCCAGATATTGATACTATATCATATGAATTGTTCGTGCGTATTATAGCGCTTGGGCTGAAGGAACCCCTCCCCCCCTCCCCCCGGAGTCTACACATCCCCGGTGACCGCAGTTGTTAGCAGTTATTACGTTTGGGCTGGATCTGCCCTGTACAGTAATGAGTGACTGAGCGTGATGAGTGGTATGTGTGAGATAGTGAGATTGAGTACTCTGAGAGCGTGAGTATATGAGTTCATCACTGAGATACATTGCATTTGACGTGCGTACTTGAGCTACATGCTTAGAGATGCATTTTTTTCTGCTACCTTATTTTGGTGACATTCATGATTTCACCTATATATTGACATGTAGGCATAGAGATGTATTTTCCTCATGCTATCTGAAAATGAAATATCTTATTTTTTTGTTGAAAGGTTTTTTTGGAAAAATGCCAGTTTTCAAACTTGCTCATATTTATTCAGGAAATAAGTGATGATCCGAGGATTCTTACTCAGGAAATCCTTGATTTGATTTAGGTAAGGTTTTTTTATTGAATCATCGTGGTTCTAGTATGAATCTAAGGTTTTTTAATCGATTCGTAGGGTCTTAACAATAGAATTCCTATCAATAATAAAGAAAATAAATAATAAAAGCATATTCCACAAAAAACAAATTTTAGAAAGTAATAGGGAAAAAGAGAATTCAAGAGGTCCATAAGTATCAAAATAAAGATAAAGACGACTGCGCCAACTTGATATTTTTGTATTATCGCCACAAAGAAGAGCTTTCGGATTTTCCAGAGAAGATGGGATCAAAACTTAATAAATTTAAAACTTTCTATTCCATATCCGTTGCAACTAGTATTTGGGTGTTTTTGCTTGAGCTGTACGAGATGAAAGTCTAATATCTTTGGGGGTTTTCGGTGAAAGATTTGGGATCTACTGTTATACTTGAAAGGCATGGCAATTTTTTCGTAACTGTGAACAAGCTGAGTTATTTCTTGTACCATCTTTATTATATTGTTATGAACTATTATTGGTTATTGGAGTTAGACTCTGACCCTTGTCCCAGCTCATGACTACTTTCGACCTAAGGTTAGTTTTGTTACTTATTGAGTACATGGGGTCGGTTGTACTCATACTACACTCCTGCGCCTTACGTGCAGATGTTGAATGCTGATGTTGCTGCGAACGGCGAGAGGTGGATCTGAAGATGTACCTACGTTCCAGTCATAGCTGCATCTTGGTCTTGGTAGCTTTAGTATTTCAGACCTGTTCATGTATATTTCAAACAGATGGTGTATTTTATTTCAAACCAGATTTGTAAACTCTAAATCTTAGAAGCTCGTGATTTATACTACCAGTCCTTGGGAATTCTTTATATAATAGTTCAGTTGTATTAACATTTCTTCTCTTAATAAATATCACTTGAACTGGTTTGTCGTTAACTGGCTTACCTAGCGAGTTGTGTTAGGTTCCCTCATAGCTAGTTTGATTTTGAGTCGTGACAAGTTGGTATCAGAGCCCTAGGTTCTATAAGTCATGAGAAAATGTCCAGTAGAGTCTTGCAGTTCGGTATGATGACATCCATACCTATCTTCGAGAGACTACAGGGCATTAGGATAAACTTTCCAACTTTCTTTCCTTATCGTGCGGTATTTATTCAGCTTGAAGCGTAACTCTTTGAATTCATTCCACGCACTCGTATGCGCATATGAGTATTCGGTATCAGCTGTGCATCGACGACTTGTGATTTCATGGATAGGGTGCGAGATGTGATTTCTATGTGTTGATGATGGGCCAATCGGGAGGACTTGAGGCCGGGTTTGGACCGCAACTTAGGCTCGATAGTTTTAGTTGTATGAGCACGTGCTTTTGGACTTCTTTGTCCAGTGGTGTCTCTATGAGTGGTACTAGTGGCTCGGTGAGTGGTTGGATTGCTACATGATGAGTAGGATGTGACTGCAGGATGTGTTCAGATTGTTTGAATGTGATGGGAAGAGTTTGTTTGAGATGTGAAAAGAACTATTGGATGCTCGATTTCTGTGGATGTGTCATATAGTCTTGGTTATGAAGGTTTTTGAGAGATTCTTTCATGTTATTTCATTTGTGGAACGAAGTAGAGTTTTATGTCTTGTTGATGAGATCAAACTCAAGAAGATTAAGTGATTGCATAATAGTTGTGATTGTGGAAGGATATAGAGAGATGCCAATCTGAGGCTAAGCAGGTGGATTATAACCTGCAGGGTCATCTACGGATGTGTGATACTTATGATGTTGTGTGGAGGGTTTCTTCCTACCAGTGGGTTATATGTGTTGCGATTTGAATTTGGATTAGTTGAGAAAGTTGACCTGACTGTCACGAGGATGTATGCAGGCTTAGCGGATGGTTTGAAGTATTTTTGTGGGTTTTATTGCAGGAGCTTGTGAAGGATTTTGTTGAATCTCACAGCGGTATTATGTCAGTAATGTGGTATGGTTATTGTAAGTTATCAGATATTTTATTCAATGGTTTTGAGCCAAGTGGGGGAGTCTGTTACCGACAATTTGATTGCATGGTTACATGTTGTATTAGTTTCGGTCTAAGGCATACTTGTGGATCGGTTATGACTTGCAGAGGCTGGTTTGGAGGATAACTTAAGCAAGGAAATTTTTGGATGTATGGTGTACTACACATGATGGATATATAGTAATCTTAGAATGGTCTGGGTTGTTGTTCGTGGTAGATGTGATGTACTGAGGAAAAAGGATTCACTCGGGTGCGTAGAGTTATAGATTACTTCTTTGGGTGTTATTGAGCTAATGGGGCGCAGGTCATTCGGCTGGTTTGGGCCGGTGCAATTGAGATTTGAGCAGAGTGGATGACTCTCGAAAAGGTCCTAATGGATTCAAGATTTATATGTGGCAATTAAGAATTTTGTGGATTGGTATATGGCTAAAAATTGAGATTTACTTTGGATGGTTTCGAGACTCGCGGTATTTCTCTATCCTTATAGGTTCTATATTTCAGTATCAGGAAGGTGGAGGAAACGACTTTAGATTCACAGAAGGTCACTTTAGAGTGGGAGTTTTGGTTGTGGTACTTTTGGGGTGCTTAAGAGGGAATACAGCGGCTTATGGGTATTAAGGCGTGTGGTTTTATCTTAAGACCTTGTGTGCTGAGTTTTGGTTAATGATCGTGGTGTTCTGTCAAGGAGAAGTGTCAACTTGAGGGTAATTCGAAAGGAACTCGGGGAAATAGGACAGCTTGGTAGTAGGTTGGATCAACATGGTAATGGATATGATTGGTTCTTTGGGCATTTATACTGTAGTGAGTCTCTACAGATGTTTTGTGACAATAATCTTGGGTTTGGCAACCTGCGTGGCTTGGTTGAGTTAGAGATATTCAGTTCTGATGACTTGGTTAGGTGCAGATGGGTTTCAAAGTATTATCAATGGTTTTTACCACAGTTCGGGGTGTCCATTTCCTACTGCCGTGAAGAACATGTTGCGTATTGGCACTTTCTCCTGGATGAGACCAAATGGATGGTTCCTAGTTAATTGAGTATGTAGTTTGCTTGTGACTCAGGGTTGGTTATGAAATTCTCATACTTATCATATGATGGCATGATAGATGCGGTGTATTGTGTAGGATTGAGATTTGCATGTGCAAGGTCACGGTTAAGTTTTGAAGGTAAAATCATGAATTCTTATACAACATGGACGGTTTCATATGTCTAGATGAGTGCTATTACTACTTGGTATTGCCTGAGAAGGGTGTACATTTTAGAAGGTGCATTGTGTTTTGACTTATGGATGCTTCATTGGTATTTCAGTACTCGCCTGGTTGATCGACTGCTGATATTCGGGATTTGCTATGTGACATGGAAGAATTATGGAAGTATTCCTCATGGGGTGATCGTGTATGGGAGATGTGTTAGACATTTGGGCGGTGGAGTGGGATCAGATATGGTGATTCGGGTGTTCTATGTATTTGGAGACCGGGAATTCTCAGAAGTAGATTGTTTCGTGGTTGTGGACTGTGAAGTTGTGGCCAAAGCTAGCCAGATGATAGTATGTGTTATCATTCAGTCATTGTGGACTTTTGGAGGGTTATTTATCTATTTGTGGGTGACCAGAGTTGATTTGGTGTCCATTGGTAGGCTCAATAAGGATGTGTATTCTACACCGGGTCGAATTGGTTGACTCCATACTTCTGTTATTGAGGAATGTGCCATTCGATTAGAGTTGAGATTATTCGTGCTTTGATATGTTTTGTGATTTACCCTTCTATACTACGAGGGGTTGTGATCCATCGGTTATATGCACACATAGTGCTATTCTATGGCCTTATAGCGGAATTTGAGCGAGATGGATACTTCGGTGTTGAATGATTGATTGTGCATTTGGTTATATTCTTTCCGGACTATGGTATTGTGTTATTGGTTCCTCCGTAGTTATGGTCATGCACTTCGGGTACTTGATGTCGAATTACGCGTAGTTGTTGATTTTGAGCATGGTGGCTTGAGGTATTTAATTTGGACCAGTGTTTGGATGGGGTCATGCATTGCAGCAGAATTACGTTGAGATATGATCCTTTGTGTTAGACTCATGTGTTTTTGTTCTACAGTGTGTGATGGGTTCTTAGCATTGCGTTGTGATGGTACTTGTTGAGCTTTCGGGATGGTTCTCACATTTGAGTCACTTCCTATGTTTGAGTACACTTGAATTGTTGCGTATTGGTGCATGGATTGCACAGTTTGTGGCTTAAGGTTGTATTGGTATGGTACGCCAGTAGAGTATCTTGTATTTTATAAGATGAGGTCATCGGACCTAGAATGGGTGCTATCGGATTTGATTGTGGTTTAAAGGGTAATGTGACTGATCTGCTCAGAAATTGGCTATATTTCTTGTCGAAGGAGAGGGAGCTCTATGACTTGTTGATCTGATGAGTGGTTATGAGTTTTTGTGTGTTCTTTCATCATCGACAGTGTACGACAAGTTTAGAACGAGGTTTTGTTTGATATGAGGTTTATAACCCGTACCGAGTTTGTTTTGAGCAGTTATTAAGGTCAGAAGTTACTGCTACAAGTACGCGAGTTATGCGGTATATCATGTGATTACATATGGGGTTATATTTATGGCTTGATACAGCTTGTTTAGACTTATACAGTGTAGATGCGAGATTCAGATCTTATAGGAAATTTCGAATATTGGAAATTGGATTCTGTGGGCTAAGGTTGAAGTAATGATCTTCAATTATGTTGTGTTTTCAGGCCTATATGGAATAGGGTGACGTGGGATCACCCTCAGGTATGGGTGTGGTAAGGTTACACGGCGATTTCATGGCCTTGGAACGACTCTCGATACGTTCGAGGACGAACGTATGTTTAAGTGAATGACCTGACCAGTCGTTTTGAGCATTTGCGCTTCGCTCGGTAGTTTGAGGATATGAGTAGCTCCGTATGATGTATTATGACTTGTGTGAATCATCGATTTTGGTTTTCAGGTTATTCGGAATCGATCTGGAAGAATGAATTTCATTGTTGAAGCTTTAAGTTAGAAGAGTTGACCAAGTTTAACTTTTGTGCATTTGATCCCGGAATGGAGTTTTGATGGTTCCGTTAGGTCTGGATGGTGATTTTGGACTCGGACGTATGCCCGGATTTGCATTTGGATGTCTCTAGAAGGTCTCGGCACAAATTGGTAGAAGTTGGAAATTCAAAGGGTTGGAAAGTTCATAAGTTTGACCGGGAGTTGACTTTGAGGACATCGGATTCGGATTGTATTTTCGGGAACTGGAATAGCTTCGTTATATCATTTAGGACTTGCGTGCAAAATTTAGGTTCATTCTGGGTGATTTGATATGTTTCGGTGCGAGTTTCGAGATTGAAAGTTCAAAGTTCATTTAAGTTTGATTTTAGGTGCGATTCATCGTTATGATGTTGTTATGTGTGATTTGAGCCCTCGAGTAGGCCTGTGTTATGTTATGGGAGTCCCGCGGGGCTCGGGTGAGTTTCGGATGAGGTTCGGACCATTTCATCGCATGTTGCACTTGGCTAAGGCTGTTGGTTCTGGTGTGGCCGTATTTGTGGACAATTGGTCGCAGAAGAGACTTCGCAGATGCGGGGGTTTCTTCGCAGAAGAATGAAGGGGCAGCTAGGCGTGAGGATCGCAGGTGCGGGTGCTTGGGCGCATCTGCACGACCGCAGATGCGGTTCAATGTGCACAGGAGCGCGATTGCAGAAGCGGTGGTTGCTGCTTCAGGGATTTCTTCGCAGAAGAGATATTTGTTCCATAGAAGTGGAGGTCGCAAATGCAACATATTGACCGCATATGCGGAAACTACTGGGCAGAAGCTATAAAAATTGAGGTTTTGGTTCTTCTAGAAATCACCTCAATCTTTGTCTTGTTGACTTCAATGCCATTCTTTGAGATCTTGTGGCCAAGGACAATGCCTTCCTCGACCATGAAATGACATTTCTCCCAATTGAGCACCAAGTTTGTTTCTTCACATCTTGCCAACACTTTATCCAAGTTTGCGAGACAATCATCAAAAGAATTCCCGACCACCGAGAAGTCATCCATGAAGACTTCAAGGTAATCCTCCACCATGTTCGTGAAGATCGCCATCATACACCTTTGAAAAGTCGCTGGTGCATTGCACAACCCAAATGGCATCCGCTTGAAGGCAAAAGTACCATAAGGACATGTAAAGGTAATCTTCTCTTGATCTTTTGGTTGTATCCGGAATACCCATCAAGGAAACAATAGAAAGCACGGCCGGCCAATCTATCAAGCATTTGATCTACGAAGGGAAGTGGTAAATGGTCCTTCCTTGTGACTTTGTTGAGCTTACGATAGTCCACACACACTCTCCACCCGGCCACCGTTCTTGTAGGAATCAACTCATTCGTATCATTGGTGACCACCGTCATGCCCCACTTTTATGGGACACATTGAACCAGAGAAGTCCACGAACTATCAGAAATAGGGTAGACAACCCCGGCATCCAACCACTTGATGATCTCATTTTTGACAACCTCTTGCATGGCTTCGTTGAGTCTCCTTTGATTTTCAATAGATGGTTTGGCACCTTCCTCCAAGTTAATCTTGTTGCATGCAAAATGCTAGGCTTATCCCCTGAATATCCGCCAATGTCCATCCAATATCTTTTTTCCTCTTTTGTAGCACCGCCGATGTAGAGTCTACCTGCACGTTAGTCAAGCAAGAGGAAATAATAACAGGTAAAGTAGAAGAAGGGCCAAGAAATTCATACTGAAGATGTGGAGGCAATGGCTTCAACTCCAAGATAGGAGGCTCCTCAATGGAAGGCTTTATTGGAGGAGTTGTCCTATTTTCAAGATCTAATGACAATTTGCGGGGCTCATAAGTGTACGACCCCATTCCTTGCAAAGAGTTCACACATTCCATGTAGCCTTCCATCTCGTCATCATCAAAGTTGAGCAAGACGGCCTCCAATGTATCATCAACATTCATCACAGCACTTGTTTCATCTACAATCACATCGGTCACCAAGTCCACGAAAGAACACACCTCTTTGCTATTGGGTTGCCGCATAGACTTAAACACATGAAAAACCGCTTTTTCATTACCAACCCAGAAGGTAAGTTCTCTGGCTTCAACATCAACTAGAGCCTTCCCCGTAGCAAGGAAAGGTCTACCAAGAATAATCGGCACCTCATAATCAACCTCAAAATCAAGAATGACCAATTCTGTCAGAAGAATGAATTTATCAACACGAACCAATACATCTTTAATCACTCCCAATGGTCTCTTCGTGGTACGATCGGCCATTTGCAATCTCATAGATGTGGGTCTTGGTTGCCCAATTTCCAAAGTCTTGAAAACCAAATAGGACATTAAGTTGATACTTGCCCCAAGATCACAAAGAGCTTTTGCAAACTCGGCACTCCCAATGGTACAAGGAATCGTGAAAGCGCCGGGATCCTCCAACTTGGGAGCCATTGAATGTACAATTTCACTCACTTGATGAGTCATTTTTGTAGTTTCAAAATTCATCGACCGCTTCTATGTCACTAAATCCTTCATAAACATCGCATAACCGAGCATTTTCTCCATGGCTTCAACCAATGGCACATTGATAGATAGACTCTTCATCAAGTCAATGAACTTTTTGAATTGATTCTTGCTATTTTTTTTGGCAAGCCTTTGAGGATATGGAGGAGGAGGACTAGACATTGGTGCCTTATCCTTTTGCACTACCGGTGCAGGTATGTCAACAATGTGATCCCTAGACGAGTTCACTTCCTCTTGAGATTCCTCCATATTGTCATCAATATCAATCCGCAATTCATCATTTTCTTGCACCACTTTGTCCGGAGTCTCATCTTCTTGAACCACTTGCTCATCATCTACAAGTTTCTTTTGGATTCGAGGTGGGTGCATTCCATCCTTTTCCACTCCTTGTAGTAATGGCCATGGCAAGTCCCGTGTTGTTCCCACCCTTTGGGTTCACCACCATATCACTGGGTAGTGCCCCATTAGGACGAGTGTATAGGGATTGAGAGATTTTCCCATTTGGACTTCCAAGTTTCGGATAGATGTATTGTGAGAGGAAAGTTGGGCATCGAAGTCGGCATTCTTCTCCTTCATTTGCTTAAACATGTTCCAATTCATCCCATCTCATTGTTGGAAGAACTTGACCATGGGAAGGATAAGGTGGCGGGTTTCTCGGTTGTTGATACATCGGGGGCCTTTGAAAACCCGACCCTCGATTGCCTTGATTATTGTTCCATCCCCCTTGGTTGTTGCCTCCCCAATATCCTTGATTATTGCCACTCCAATTTCCTTGGTTATTTCCACCACTCTAATTACTTTGATTGTTATTATTGTTCCAATTCCCTTGATTGTTGCCACCATTCCAATTACCTTGGTTGTTAGAATTCCAATTCCCTTGATTACCTTGAGGTCTCCATTGTTGTTGATTCAGGCCTTGAGAGTTGTTTCTTTGCCCTTGAAAGTTGTTCACGTATTGCACTTCCTCCTCTTGCTCATTGTAAGATTCATCTTGATCAAACCCACTATCTTCTTGCACATAATTCTCCACTCCGTTTTGCACTTGTGGACCCTTGGGCCTTCTTTTGTTCACTATCATACTAACTCCCTCCATGGCATTGACTTGTTTAGGATGTTGCACTTGTTGAAGTTGAGCTTTGGCTAATTGATTCATTGTGGTGGTCAACTCGGCAATGGCTTGCCCATGATCATGAAATTCTTTATGTAGGTGAATCACGTTCGGATCACCTTGAGGAACATTTGCTCTACTTTGCCATGCCGATGAAGTATCCTCCATTTCATCTAAAATCTCACAAGCTTCCGCATACGGCGTTGTCATGAAATTTACAAGGAAACTTGATTGACCATGCACTAATTGGTAGTGTTGATCCCAGATAGAAAGTTTGTTGAATTATAGCCTCCGTCATGTCATTATTTGGGCATTTTTTGACCATAGTTCGGTACCTCTCTCATATTTCATGCAACAGCTCATTAAGCTCTTGTTTGAATGCTAGAATCTCGTCTCTAAGAGTACCCATATGCCCGGGAGAAAAGAACTTGGAAATAAATTTTTCCGCCAATTCATCCCATGTATGGATGGAATGATTTGGCAATCTGTCTAGCCAATCCAAAGCTTTCCCCCGTAGAGAGAAAGGAAATAGCCTCAACCTTAAAGCATCCTCGGAGACGTTTGTCTGTTTACTCCCTCAACAAGTGTCCACAAACCCCTTCAAGTGTTTGTACATTTTGACTCGGAGCCCCGGTGAAGAATCCCCGTTGCTCTAACAATGTGAGCATTACATTTGTGATTCGAAAGTTGCCCGCACTAATACGGGGCGGGATAATGGCACTTGCAGCCCTTCATTCGGCAATACCCGATGTGGAGCCGCTCTTGGTGGAGGTGGGGATGGAACTAGGACACTATCTTGAGGCGCCCGACCTCTTCTATTTGCTTAAGGTTCAAGAGGAACCTCTTCAACTTGGTCATCTTCAATGTCCACATCCCCCAAAGGCATGTTTCCCAGTTGATCATTGTTGTTTGCCATTATGGTACCTACAATTGATTCACAAAAATCAGTAACAAGGAAGGAAAAGAAGACAATTCACACACAAAACCAAATATATAGCTAAATGCGTTTTCAGCTCCCCAGCAACGACATCAAAAATTGATCTTGTCCAAGTTCACTCCTCAAATCAAGATTATGAAACAGACGATTGCAATAGTAATACCCAACAAGGAGTCAGGGTCGAATTCCACAGGGAGCTATACGTGGGATTTAGGAGTATAGATTGCAGTGTATGAGTATGGACTATCTCAATTTACACTTCCACGAATTGGTGTTTGTTCTATGACTATTCTAATTTAAGATTGCAAGACTAAGTAATGAAACTAAGAAATTATTTTTGTTTGTTATTTTTCAAATAATGTAAAAGGCCTAGGGTTATGACCTTCACCTAGGTGTTTACCCAATGGGTTGTAAACTTTAAAGCTTGTTTTATTGGTCGGGGTGTATTATAGCTATCAACACTCGAGTACCCACTCAATACCTCTCGGTAAGAGAGTGTTTTGCCCAATTTGGCTTTCTCAAGTCCAAATGGGTATTGAACGAAACGGTTGATAAAAAGCTCATGTGGGGTTTTACTATCTCTAGATTCAACCCTTTAATTGGGACGATTAATCTCATGATTTATCCCAATTTCTTGTTAGCCAAGTTTTCCTAGACTAAGTTTTTCTTTCTCAAGTAGAGACCAAGTCAAATAAGCATGAACTAATGTTTGCAACTATTAATTCTACAATTAAAAGCAAAAACAAGACTAACTAATAAATACCCAACCATAAACAAGCAATAAATCAAATACCCATTAAGTTTACACTCTAGGGTTAGGTCACAACCTAGTGATTCATGCGTAAGACAGAAGAAATAGAAGAAAAAATGATAAATAAACCCATATGGATAATTAAAATAATGAAATCTATGTTCAAAAAGCTCAAAATGGCAAAAACTACTAAACAGAGTAAAGAAAACACAGCTATTGTAGCTGCTGATGTCCGAACTTGACCTAAAAAAGTGAAACTCTTCTATTTATACATAGCTGAAATTTTCGAACAAAAATACCCTTTGGAGGTTCTGCCGCTGCACAATTCCATGTGCAGTCTGCACTTTACTTCAGCCTGACAGGATTAGAATCTTGCGGCCGCATAATTCTGAACCGCGGCCACACCTCTCTTTTCTACGATCCGCACATTTCTAAGTGCGGCGATACATGGCTCTTTTTTGGACTGCACAATTGTGACTGCGGCCGCATTGCTGATCTTCTGCGGCCGCACAATAATTGTGTGGTCCGCACTTCTGTTGACTTAAGATGCAGGTTCTCTGAACTTTTGCTCTTGTCTAGCTTCTGCGGCCGCATATTTCATGTGCGGACCGCACTTTTCACAGATCTCTGATATGATTTTCTTCACAATCTGTGGCTACAGATTATATTCTACGGTCCGCACTTTAATCTTCTGTGTCTGTTTTTGTCCTTGAATTCAGCTCACTCCTTCTTGAGTTGGATTTCATCTTGGAGGCTCATTTTCCAATATTCCTGCAATTAAGCATATTTCATCAGTTTTCGGGAATATAATTAAACGCTTTTGGACTAAAACAAAAGCTAAAAGATACTAATAAGTAGTCAAAATCTTCATTTATTAGTAAGTTTCGTCGGGTTCCGAGGCGCGGGCCCGGGTTTGACTTTTTGGTCGATTTTGGGCTTTTGATAAAAGATTCGACCTTTATCATTTAGAATTATTTCCCTAGGCTTTATTTTATGTTCTTAAGTTACTTTTGGCTAGTTTCGAGCCGTTCGGAGGTCGGTACGCACGGGATGGCATTCATGGAAGTATCGTTCAGCTTGCTTGACATTGAATTTGGTTTATTCAAGGTAAGTAACACTTCTAAACTTGATGCTGAGGGTATAAACCCCGAATTACGTGTTATGTGATTGATGTTGAGGTGACGCGTATGCTAGGTGAAGGGCGTGTGGGCGTGCACCGTAGTAACTGTGACTTCGTTGATTCCATGAAACTGTGTAGCTACATTATATGAACATTTTTACTGTACTCTATGTGTTAGAGCACTTGAGCTGAAATTTATGCTAGAAATCATGTTTAGGCTATATGCTGGCACTATTGAGTTATTTATTTAATTGCAGTTATGTACTCAGTCGTATTCATCATTACATATCATATCGCAGTCTCCATTATTGTATATTGTCACATCTCATATCATTGATTCGGGCTGCTTAGCATGGGTATTGTGAACCGAGAGAGTGGAGAGATTGGTGATTGAGTGAGGCTGAGAGCCTGATTGTGAGATATTGATACTATAGAACGTGAGTTGTTTGTGCAGATCTAGATATTGATACTATAGCATGTGAGTTATCCGTGCAACACATGAGTTGTCCGTGTGGATCTAGATATTGATACTATGGCACCTGAGTTATCCGTGCGGATTATAGCGCTTGGGCTGAAGGAACCCCTTCGGAGTCTACACATCCCAGTGAGCGCAGTTGTTAGCAGTTATTACGTTTGGGTTGGATCTTTCCTATACAGTACTAAGTGACTGAGTGTGTCGGGTGATTGAGCGTGATGAGTGGAATGTGTGAGACAGTGAGATTGAGTATTCTGAGAGCGTGAGTACATGAGTTCATCACTAAGATATATTGCATTTGACATGCGTACTTAGCCATATGCTTAGAGATGCATTTCTTTCTGCTACCTGATTTTGGCGACATTCATAATTTCACCTGTATATTGACATATAGGCATAGAGATGTATTTTTCTCATGCTATATGAAAATAAAATATCTTATTTTTTGTGTTGAAAGGTTTTTGAGAAAAATCATATTTTTCAAACTTGCTCATATATATTTGGGGGTTTTCACTGAAAGATTTGGGATCTACTGTTATACTTGAAAGGCATGCCAATTTTTTTGTAACTGTGAACAAGCTGAGTTATTTCTTGTACCATCTTTATTATAATGTTATGAACTGTTGCTGGTTATTGGAGTTGGACTCTGACCCTTGTCCCAGCTCGTCACTACTTTCAACCCAAGGTTAGGTTTGTTATTTGTTGAGTACATGAAGTCGGTTGTACTCATACTACACTTCCACGCCTTGCGTGCAGATGTTGGACGCTGATGTTGCTGCGAACGACAGGAGCTGGATCTGAAGAAGTACCTGCATTCCAGACATAGCTGCCTCTTGGTCTTGGTAGCTTTAGTATTTTAGATCTGTTCATGTATATTTCAAACAGATGGTGTATTTTATTTCAAACCAGTTTTGTAAACTCTAAATCTTAGAAGCTCATGATTTGTACTACCCTTGGGAATTCTTTGTATAATATTTCAGTTTTGTATTAACATTTCTTGTCTTAATAAATATCATTTAAACTGGTTTGTCGTTAACTGGCTTACCTAGTGGGTTGAGTTAGGTTCCCTCATGGCTAGTTGGATTTCGGGTCGTGACATGGGCGCCACATAAAAATTTTACGACATCCAACCATGCGTTTGTTGGGTTTTGGATGTATTTAATTAATATATTAAATACTTAAAAGAGGGTGAATGGGAAATGGAGGGAAATGAAATTTTTGAGTGAAATTTTAAGTTCCCCCCCTTGGCAAATGGGCATTGTCCCATATTGGAAGAGGAAGAGGTTTTTTATGGGTATATAAGCAATTGCTCTTCTTCTAGCTCTTAAAGAGTTGAGAAGAAGGCAAGCCTCGTGCCGTCGTCGTCGTCGCTCGCTCGGCTACGGCTACGGCTTCGGATTCGGATTCGGATTCGGATTCGGATTCGGATTCGGATTCGGATTTGGATTTGGATTTGGTCAAATGATCGATTGATTGATTAACTTTTTGGACCAAATTTATTTGTTAATAGTAAAATATTAACAGAAATGTTATTAAATATTTGTTTTAATAACAGAATATTAATATTAAATATTAATATTAAATCCAATCCGTTTTTCTGTTTTGGTAACAGAAAAGTAACTATCCTCTTCAATTTTCCCTCTTTATTTTCCCTCTTTATTATTGAGTAAATGGCCATTTATATAATGGCATTTATGCTGTGGGCGTTTTGCATAAACAACCATTTTGAAGTGTTGCACCTCTTCAGATTTCAGCCCAACTTTGGCTATAAATACAACACTATTCTGCTCAGAATTTCACTACGATTTTCTGAGTTTTCTCTCCTTCTTCTGCATACTTTTAGCATCAAACAAAGTAAAAAGTAAGTGTGATTTGCTACAGAACTTTGTGTTCGCTGAAACACTGGGGTTTGAAGTACCATTACACCGGTGTGTAATTCGTTCTATCCTGAATGGGAAATAATCCATAACCTTGGGTACTAGGAGGGGATTAAATTCCTTAAGGAAACACTGTGAATTCAGTGGGCTCGAATTGGTTTTATCATTTCTGTTTATGTTCATTTCTGTTTATATTCACTAAAATTTCCAGAATTATTTTACAAATGCAGTCTACTAACAAGCTTAAGGAATTTAATATATTTTCTGTATTTGTACTTACTGTTTCTCGAAGAGTAAAACCTTTGTGGTTTTGTACTCTATTAAAATCTACGTGATTTTAACGTTTGTGTCATTATTTTACAGAAATGACTAATGAGAATGAGAACCAAGCTGTTCCAATGGTGACTGCCAATGCCTCAACAAGCCAAACGACACCGGCAACATTAGCACCGGCGGAGAAACCCGAAAAATTTTCCGGCATTAATTTCAAGCGCTGGCAGCAAAAGATGTTCTTCTATTTGACTACTCTAAGTCTCCAGAAGTTCATCAAGGAAGATGTTCTTGTGTTGTCCGATGAAACTCCAGAAACTGAACGCTTTCTCGTGATTGAGGCGTGGAAGCATTCAGATTTTTTGTGCAAGAATTATATTCTAAGCGGGCTGGAGGATGCTTTGTATAACGTCTACAGTGGCGTGGAAACGTCAAAGGAACTGTGGACTGCGCTTGAAAAGAAATACAAAACCGAAGATGCCGGGTTGAAAAAGTTTGTTGCTGCAAAGTTTTTGGACTACAAAATGGTAGATAGCAAGTCTGTTATTACCCAAGTCCAGGAATTGCAAGTGATTATTCACGATCTCCTTGCTGAAGGTATAAATCAAATTAATATTGATGTTGAAAGTAATAATCTTAGTATTTTTACTAATAGAAATTTCATTGAAGGTCTTGTCATCAATGAAGCATTTCAAGTAGCAACAATGATTGAGAAGTTGCCTCCTTTGTGGAAGGACTTCAAAAACTACTTGAAACACAAACGCAAGGAGATGTCCCTTGAAGATCTCATTGTTCGGTTGAGAATCGAAGAGGACAACAAAGCTGCTGAAAAGAGAGGCCGTGGAAACTCAACAATAATGGGAGCAAATATTGTTGAAGAGAAAAAAAAGAGGAACAAGGCTTCTGGACCAAAATACAACCCAAGCAAGAAGCGGTTCAGTGGAAACTGCTACAACTGTGGAAAAACCGGACACAAATCTACGGAGTATCGTGCTCCGAAGAAAGACAAGAAGAAGGGTCAAGCAAACATGGTTGAAAAGCTGATGATGTTGGTGATTTATGTGTCATGCTTTCCGAATGCAACTTGGTGGGCAATCCTAAAGAGTGGTGGATTGATTCTGGAGCCACTCGCCATGTTTGTGCTGTTAGAGAAGCTTTTGCTTCTTATGCTCCTGTTGGACCCGATGAGACGATTTCTATGGGAAATGCTTCAAAGGCGAAGATTGAAGGATGTGGGAAGATATTTCTCAAAATGACTTCCGGCAAAGTGGTGACTTTGAACAACGTCCTCATGTTCCCGAGATTAGGAAGAATTTAGTCTCTACTGGACTTCTTGTTAAGAATGGTTTTAAATGTGTTTTTGTTTCCGATAAGGTTGTAATAAGTAAGAATGAAATGTTTGTAGGAAAAGGTTACCTCACTGAGGGCCTTTTCAAGCTGAATGTAATGGTTGTTGAANNTAGAAGACTTGGGAGTTGCTTAGATTTAAGTTCTAGGGGAATTAAGATCCATAAGACTTCTCAAGGTCTAGCATTGTCACAATCTCATTATATTAAGACAGTACTTGAAAAATTCAAGCACTTGGGCTTTAAAGTTGCAAAGACTCCAATTGATGTGAATCTTGCATTAGCAAAGAACAAAGGCCAGAGCATATCACAATTGGATTATGCTCGTGTGTTGGGTTGCTTAATGTACATCATGAATTGTACACGACCAGATATAGCTTGTGCTATAAGTAAATTGAGTCGATATACGAGCAATCCAGGCCAATCTCATTGGATGGCCATGAAACGAGTTTTGGGGTATTTAGTACATACCCAGGACTTTGCTTTGCACTACAATAAATATCCTGCGGTCATTGAGGGATACTGTGATGCAAATTGGATCACCGGATCAACTGATTCCAAGTCCACAAGTGGATATGTATTCACTATTGGTGGAGGAGCGGTATCTTAGAAGTCATCCAAACAAACTTGTATTGCCCGCTCTACAATGGAGGCTGAGTTCATAGCCTTGGATAAAGCCGGTGAAGAAGCTGAATGGCTTCGAAATTTCTTGGAAGATATTCCATTTTCGCCCAAACCGTTGGCACCAATATGCATACATTGTGATAGTCAAGCGGCAATTGGAAGGGCTGGGAGCGTTATGTATAACGGTAAGTCTCGCCATATACGACGAAGACATAAAACCGTTAGACAATTACTCTCTAGAGGAATTATCACGATTGACTATGTAAAGTCAAGTGATAATGTGTCGGATCCACTTACAAAAGGCCTAACTAGAGAGGTAGTTGAGAAGTCATAAAAGGGAATGGGACTGTGGCCGAGAACAAGTCATAGTGGCGGTAACTCTACCTAGAAGACTGGAGATCCCAAGATCTAGGTTCAAGGAGATCAAACAAAGTCATTTATGACGGTTCAACATTGTCAACTAAACTTTTGGTCCATTCTCGTGATGAGACAATGTTCAGTACCAAGGATAAAGCATTAAGGCTTTTTAATGATTTCTAAATTTGATACGGGGTATATCAAATAGTGTATCTACGGGATGACACGTTTAGGAATCACCTATGCAAGTGTGAAGTGTTAGCCGCTTCAAGGAGAACATTGTAAGGCCAGTTCTCTACGCACTTATGAAACCAGGCGGTGTTCATGGCTGAAATGAACACAACAATGATAACCAAAGACGGTTAAGGGTTGGTTGTGTGACTTATGGTTGTCTAGGTATACACTAAAGTTCGACGGTTCAAAGATATCAAATCTACCGATTGATCGAGTATATCCGACATAAGTTCACTACGGAAAGTTCAAAGGGAAACCTACTTATCCAGATGCAATTAATCCTTACTTACGAATCACACAGTTTTTCATGCATACTTCCGTGATATAGCCATTCCCCATTCATGTGGGGGATTGTTGGGTTTTGGATGTATTTAATTAATATATTAAATACTTAAAAGAGGGTGAATGGGAAATGGAGGGAAATGAAATTTTTGAGTGAAATTTTAAGTCCCCCCTTGGCAAATGGGCATTGTTCCATATTGGAAGAGGAAGAGGTTTTTTATGGGTATATAAGCAATTGCTCTTCTTCTAGCTCTTAAAGAGTTGAGAAGAAGGCAAGCCTCGCGCCGTCGCCGTCGTCGCTCGCTCGGCTCGGCTTCGGCTTCGGATTCGGATTTGGATTTGGTCAAATAATCGATTGATTGATTAACTTTTTGGACCAAATTTATTTTAATAACAGAATATTAATATTAAATATTAATATTAAATCCAATCCGTTTTTCTGTTTTGGTAACAGAAAAGTAACTATCCTCTTCAATTTTCCCTCTTTATTTTCCCTCTTTATTATTGAGTAAATGGCCATTTATGTAATGACATTTATGCTGTGGGCGTTTTGCATTAACAGCCATTCTGAAGAGTTGCACCTCTTCAGATTTCAGCCCAACTTTGGCTATAAATACAACACTATTCTGCTCAGAATTTCACTACGATTTTCTGAGTTTTCTCTCCTTCTTCTGCATACTTTTAGCATCAAACAAAGTAAAAAGTAAGTGTGATTTGCTACCGAACTTTGTGTTCGCTGAAACACTGGGGTTTGAAGTACCACTACACCAGTGTGTAATTCGTTCTATCCTGGGAGGAAATAATCCATAACCTTGGGTACTAGGAGGGGATTAAATTCCTTAAGAAAACACTGTGAATTCAGTGGGCTCGAATTGGTTTTATGTCATTTCTGTTTATGTTCATTTCTGTTTATATTCATTTATATTTCCAGAATTATTTTACAAATACAGTCTACTAACAGCGTTAACGCGGGATGTCACTAATATTTGCTTTAGGCAGGTTGTTTACATCACACTTCTTGGATTACGGGCCTTTTCCCAAACTTTGCATAAATATGAAATGTCTTGTGCACCCGTTTTTTTTTTTTTTTTGGGACATCCGGTATTCACTGGCTTGTAAATTCAGATTTAAGCCGTGTAGGATCCACTGAAAGAGGGAATTTTTATCTTCAAAACAAAAACATGAGAGTTTTGAACAGAGGAACTGTTCATCCCTCCGCATTAACTTAAAATAAAGTAACTAAAACAGAAATAAGGAAAATTCCTCTTTTTTCTTTTTCTTTATGTTCTCCTTTAAAACTTCTCTATAATATGCAACTATCTTTCTTACAATTAAGCATTTATTACTGCTTTTTGTTTAATAGCTTCGTTTACAACTTTTGTGTTAAACCAAAAAAAAAAAACTTTTGTTTTAAATCTTAGTCAATTTGGTAACCAATTAAGTCAGTTCTCCCTAACAAGCTGATACATTTAGCTACCTGATACTAGGGGTGGCAAAACTAATCCAAATCCATTTGATCCGCCTAATTCGCGCAAGTTTTAATGGGTTTGGGCTAGAATGATTTTGAAAATGAGGAATTTTCAGAAATGACTATTGTTTAGTGACTATTAACCTGCTATAGCTACCATTGCTTAATTACCTCCTATAGTTATGTTTTCACTTGTTATAGAGTGTATTCGATGTATTCAAGCAACTGTATTCATGAATACAGTAGCAAAACACGGCGGAAAATAAGGAAGTCCAGCTAAACATAGACTTTATTCATATGTATTCACGAGCTGTATTCGTGAATACAATAACGGAAATCTGCGAAAAAAAAGGTCTTCAGCTGTTTAAAAACGGTAAGTGAATCAATTAACGCGATAGACTCCTAATATAACTCAACAAACTCAATTATAACATGCAAAATTTTTATTTTCAGTTATAGAAAAGATTCTTTACTAATATATTTTTTAGTGGTATCTTTACAAATAGATTTATATATTGAAATTATATAAATACATTGAATACAATTAAATACATACAATACATTGAATACATGAAGTATAGCAGGTCATCTATAGTGTAAAACGCATGAATACATACTTCAGATATATTTGAATACATATATACATCTGAGTACATAAATTATATTAATTAAAAAAATATATGAATACATTCTACAATACATTGAATACATACTGCTGAATATATACTGCTAGACAAAACTGTGAAACAAAGTGAAGCTTTGAAATTATATAATTATATTGAATACAATTAAAATACAGTGAATATATTGAAAAAGTAAAAAAAAATAAAGATAGTGAATACAATAAAATACATGAAATACAGCGAGATACATTGAATACAATGAAAATAAAGTATCTTTTCCCTTAACCCTTGAATCTGATGGATAATAGGTATGAACAGCGGAAATAAGTAGCCAGGATCACTTGCATGTAATATAAACAACACATAATTACAGATTTTAATCGAACATAAATTCAATACTTATCTCTTGAAGCGTGACCGCGATCGCGAAAAGAGCCTCCAAGCAAGAGCGAAATCGTCCACAAGATCATCCTCCAATTCCACGGTCATCTCCTGTTTGACCCAAATAATGCCCAGAATTAGCGAAACTCGTGTGGGCAACTTCCTCCTAGGAAAATTGTGTGGTAAAAGCCTTGCATCATTATGGAATAAGACCCCTTTATATAGCCACAGGTTTTAGGGTTTAAAACCCTTTTCCTAAACCTGTTGGGTCTTCCTTTTCCACCAAGAAATAGAATTCTATTTAATTCCTAATTATTCAGGCACAACAGGGACCGCAGTATTTAATTAACGAGGCTTCCTATTATGGACTTAATTTGAAATATTCGAATTAATACTACCATAATAAATTACGAATTATTCCACTAAAAATTCGTAACTGCACTCCTCAGTTCAATTTCGAAATTCTTTCATTAAACCTTATTTAACTCCCCATGTTAAGATTCCGATACAAATCAAATAAATTAAATTACTGACAATTTAATTCATTGATTCTTTCCTTTAGACTTTCGTTTAACTTATTTCATGTGACGGATACAAAATCCACCTGCAGGGTTTACACATGAAAACTTATAAGCTTTCATAAAGGTGTATCATCAATCTCCAGATCGAGACATGGATTCCATCAACTAACTATTATTTTGCCAATGTATATCATTATTGTCCAATTTACCAGGCAGATTGACCCAAGAAAGAATCTCGCCTTTTAATAAATCAAAACAATAATAATATACACAACTAATAATAATTATATCAAGATTAAGAGTATAAGTACATTTAATGGCTAGAGAATTTATTTTATTAAGTCAGTATAAAATACTTATCTCCACTTGGTCCGTTCAATACATACAAAATGTACTAGCACAAGAAGTCGGAATTAAACCATTCCCATAATCAAGATAAATTATATTTAATCTTGTGCTACAATCATTCCTGATGGTTTGTCCAATTCCATCCTTAGATTGTGAACATGATCTTTATACTTATAAGAACCGATAATTTAATCTTTCATGTATAAGCTAAACTCTATACATTAAATCATCTACTATATAAGTAAAGGACACAAATGAATATATGATCTATTTAAAACTTTACTAAAATTGAATAAACAATTGTTCCATAATAAATTCTATATCCAAACCAAAATCCATGATTAATAGTATATATCCCAACAGAATCATCATCCATAAGTTTTCTTCTCTTTTCTGCATCTGGAAATGTTGATTCTTTCGAAGATTTCTCAAATTGGGCTTGTTTCGATGTCAGGTAACCCTCTCGTGAGTTGTTGAATCAGCCATTGTAGATGAAATTTCGAGTTTTTTGGTGAAAGCATAACAATGGTGAAATTAAAAAATTGGTTGAATTCACAGAAGAGAATATAACAAGAGAGAATGATTTCTGATAAAAGGTGAATTAATTTACCTGGCGGTGAAGAACATTCCAGCACAAAAACTACCTATACAAAGAAAAAGAGTCCATTTTTGTGAAATAACACTTCTTGATGGCGGTTCTGCCACTCCTCTGTTCTTGAAAGAAATTTCTAATCTAATTTACTCTAATTCTCCTCAACCAATCTACCTTTCTGGTTAAAACCCCATATTCAGAACTCAAAGACAGAACCAAATCAAATAAAATCTCATACCGTGATGATGTCCAACCTTGACCCATGGAAATGGACCCATGTGGTGGCACCGTTACCTTATTTTTTTCTCTCATCTTGCCATTCCTTATTATAAAATAATCATATTTTATCATTTACCTTACTTTTTTATATAATAATTCTACTCCGTATCCTATTTTTTCTTATTAATATTGCACTTTATTCTTTATATTGTTCGTTCTTGACATCATGAAACGGCAAAGCATACAATCTATCCAAAAGTTGTATTCATCAAACAATACAATACAATACAATACAATACAATACAATACAATACCATCATTATGAAATGACATGTAACAACGATCCTCTTAGTCGAGGTTAGAGTTTTTGCATATTTTTACACTCTGTTTTGGATCATTGTTCCCCATCGTTTTATAATGTATTGTATCGTATTGTTTTATGAATACAATGTTTGGATAGATTGTGTTGTTTGTTTTTGTTAAATAATATTTTGCTGTTTGATTTGACTGTATCGTACTGTACTGTAATTGATAAGTTTACTAAAATACCCTCAATTATTTAAATATTAAATTTATCAAAAATTCTGCATAAAAATAATTTAAAACACAAGAAGGCAAAACACCTTAAGAAAGCATAACAAAGGAACGAGACAAAAGAAGGCAAAACAAAGGAGGACATCTAGTTAGAATTGAGTTAAAAGCAAATTAGGAGAAAAAAATAAAATAGGAGGCGGTAAAACACCTTTAATGTTGGCGGCAGAAGTTCTGGAAAAAAACAAAGTAGGTTATAGGTTGGAGATTTGGAGTTAAAATAGAAAAAAAAAGGGTAAAGGATAAAATAGAATTGTCGAGTAATAAGTTAGGACATAATTGAAAAGAAAAATAAGAAACAATCCCACCACACCAAATCGGTTGTTTAAAAAAAAAAGAGACTTTTCATTATTTCGTAACGATGAATTTACCAATACAATACAACCAATTTTAATAAAACAATCAAAACAAATATTATTTTGGGATAATAATACAATATACTCCCTCCGGTCCAAAATAAGTGATTTTTTGGCCTTTTTTTGTGGTCCAAAATAAGTGATTTTTTCAGATTTCAAGAATGAATTAATTATTTTTTTCCTACATTGTCCTTGGAGTAAATAGTGTTGGAGTATGTGCTACGAGTGTTTATGTGAGGTAGTAAAGGTTAATATGGTCAATTTCATTGCTAATTAATATTAAAAGATGGATTTCTTAATCTGTGTGTCCAAAAAATCACTTATTTTGGACCGGAGGAGTAGTAACAACAATCCAAACAAGCTGTTAGAGTGATAAACATCATTATGAGGCTTAGGATCTCCTCTTTTTGGGATTGAACTTAGGATTACCCGTCCCCAAGAATTGGGATTCTAGAAGGTAATCTTCTTCTTTATTCTTCATATCTAGGGTTTGAGACTTTGAGACATTTACTTAGGGTTGTAGATTTTCTTCTCAGTTTAACTATTCCGATGCTTTTTGTATCTCGGATTGTATCGCTACAGAATCTAGGATTGCTTCCTAAAGCAAGCCTACTCCGTCTTATCACAATTTATGAATCGTTGAGATGCATTTTGAACTACTTCTAAGTCCAGTTCGTAATCATTTTCAGCCACATACGTGGCATAAGTTCTAGAGAGGAAACTAGAGATGTCAAAGTATGATAAGAACTGGTGTATCCTCTAAAAAAAACTGGCGTAGCAGGATTTGAAGAAACTATCAGCTTAGCAGTCTCTGCAGATTGCAGGTTCTCTCCAAGTAAACAGGTTTCTTACCTCAATAACTCTTTGGACCTGAGCTGACTTTACATTCTTGCTTTTTATCATGTATTTCTCTTTTTTTTTTTTTTTTTTTGTGTACAGAGTGTAGCATTATCAACCAAATTAATAAGAAAATTTGACAAACCTAAGAAGAAATAGAACTAGCTTCATGTGAAGAGGAAACAGATGAAAAGGAGTAGATCACAAGGAGGAAACAGATGGAAGGTCCACGATATCTCTTAAAAAAGACAGAACAATGTCGGAATATTCTCATAATTAGTGTGTGCATATCGAGAAACTGATTCTGCTTGTTGCTGCATCAATCCTTTTTCTCAGGTTTTGTATGAGAATTGCTAAAAAATTTGGTTAATTCAGCTCTTATTTTCTTTAGCTGCACCACAACATCTCTCATGTTTATCCTTTCCTCTGGTAACTCTTTCAAACATAGGAATGCAACATTTATGATCGAAACCAACAACTGTTTGATTCGGCTTTCGTTTTCATCACTTGTAAAGTCAATGTCCCCAACAAGGTCTGCATCTAGAATGTCAATAACAGCATCAGGAAATGAGAGAGATACCCATTTATGCAAGCTTAAGTCTCCTCTAAACATGTCATCAGTAGGCTTCTTTCTTGTGAATGTCTCGAGCAACAAAATCCCAAAGCTATAAACATCACTGCTTGTGGATATTTGCCCATCTAAACCATATTCTGTTGCAATAAACTCCCAGTTAAACTATACACAGATAGATAACCATGGACTTAAATTGAGATTTTTTGGAACTTAGAAATGTGTAGTTGCCCATGTTATAGTACAAAATGTTATAAACTGCCACTGTCATAAAAGATAAGTTTCTTGACTATGTGAAATTCCCAGTGTGAAATCAATTATGACAGGGGATGAAAATCAAAGTTATGGTAGTTATAGGTTGTGTCAGGTATGATGCAAAATGTTTTCCTAGAAAATATTATCTTGGAAAACAAGCGGTTTTCTTCCTTATTTTTTGGTATTTGGTTAGTAAGGAAAAAATAATGTCCCAAGAGCATTTTAATAAAATAATTCAAGCAAATACTATAATCTCGGGCCCCAACCAGACCCAGGACCTGACCCGAACCCCAACCCCAACCATGGTCCCCCGACCCAGCCCCCGACATCTGGCCCCTGGCGCCGACACCCAATCCTCGGCCCCCACATCCCTGTTTTGAGTTGGGAAGTCTGAGTTGAGCGGGGGAGGGGTGATGGTAGTTGGTGGGGAGGTTTGCTAGGGAGGGGGAGGTGGGCTGTGGCATGGGGTTAGGGGTGGGATAGGGGTGTCAGGGTGGGGGTGGGTGGGTGCAAGGTGGTAGGTTGGGGTCTTTGGTCCGGGGTGGCGATGGTGTGCTTTTGGGGGGTGGCAGTAGGGATGGAGAAGGTTGAAAGAGAGTTTTGAAAAATTTCCTCCTCTTAGTATGCAAGTCATTTTCCTCATTTCATTAGGAAAATATTTTGCTTCATACCAAACAAATCCATAAAGGAATAAAGAAACCAGCATAGGACACCTGCAGTTCAAGACATTATCATACCTGGAGCAATATAACCAATAGTTCCCAGGGTCTTCGTTTGAGCATTGTTTCCTTCTTGTGCCAACATTTTTGCAATCCCAAAATCTGCCACATGGGCAGTCAGATCCTGATCAAGAAGCACGTTAGCCGGCTTTAGATCGCAGTGCACAATCGACACTGTATAATCATGATGAAGATACTCTACGGCCAGTGCTACGTCGATCGTTATATTGAGTCTTTCAACAAGGCTCAAACAATTTCTGTCGGAGTATAACATTCTATCTAAGCTTCCGTTAGGCATATACTCCAGTACCATCGCCACGAAATCCATATTTGAGCAAGTTGATACAATCTTGACCAAGTTCCTGTGTCTTACATTGCTCAAAATTTCACATTCTGAATCAAATTTTTTTAAAGCCCCTTGCCATTGCATATCAAAAACTTTGATTGCAAAGACATTATCACCCGACAACTTACCCTTGTATACTGTACCAGAACTTCCACTTCCTACTAGGTTGGACTGACTGAAGTTTTCAGTAGCTCGGAGAAGCTCATAATAACTGATCCTCTGATGACCCATTCTAAATGAGGTATCTGATCCATTTTTGCTCTTCAAATGCTTTTTCCTTGACCAAATCATCCATGTGAAAAACAAAGCGACCAATATCAGAACTATTGCAACAGCAGATACTGTTGCTCTAAGGATAAGAGACTTTTTCCTTGTTGTCGTGCTGCTTCGAGCTGGACACAAAGGAATATGTGAGTCAGATGCTCCACATAGTCTTGGATTTCCCATCAAGAATCGGTAACTGAGATTTACAAATACCCCTTTCTTTGGAACTTCTCCTTGCAAGTTGTTGAAAGAAACATCGAGATACTTGAGATCTCGCAATAGCTCGAGAGATTTGGGAATCATACCAGATAGAACATTACTAGACAAATCCAAATACTCAAGAACTATTAGATTGCTAAATGTATTTGGCATGGCCCCTTGAAATGCATTTCTTGACATATCTAGTGAAACTAGATTTTGAAGTGACCCTATGGAATTGGGTACTTCACCAAAAAACTTATTAAAAGAGAGGTCCATGATGTTCACTGCTTTCAGATTTCCCACATCAGAAGGTAAGAAACCATGCAGCAGGTTTCTGGATAAGTTCAGACCGTCAAGCTTTATTAGTCTCCAGAAACTTGTAGGTAAGTTAGAGTTGAAATTGTTGGAAGCAATTGACATTTCCCTTAATTCAGTCAGGTTACCAATACATGAAGGTATTGATCCTGATAGTCTGTTTTCTCCCAAGTGCAAAACACCTAATCTTTGTATGCTGCACAGTTCAGCTGGAAAAGGCCCTTGTAATTTATTTCCAGTAAGGTACAGCCTTTCCAGATTTTGCAGGCCAACAAAGGAGGGGAGCACATTACCGACGAGGTTGTTATTTTCTAATCCCAGGTAAATCAAGCTACTTAAGTTTCCAAAGCTTATTGGAATACTGCCTCTAATCCCACAATTTGCTGCAGGAAGGACCTTCATTTTGCTTGATAAATTTCCTATTGATTCCGGAAACATTCCATTCAAAGGATTAGATTCAAGAATTAGGTACTCGAGATTCCTGCAAGTTACCAATGAATTCAGGAAGTCAAGATATGTGGCTCCAGGCTTGTTTCCCAATAAATTGTTTTGCAGATTAAGATTCTTAAGGTGCACCAGGTTGCCTAACACCATAGGAACTGGCCCTGTAAAACTATTGTTAGCAACTTCAAGATACACAAGCTTTGAAGCATTGCATATTGCAGATGGTAAATCTCCACTAAATTGGTTGTGTGAAAGGAAAATCTCCTGCAAATTAGGTAGCCAAGTACCAACATCATGAGGAAGATGTCCATTCAAGTAGTTATGCCTGGCTTTGAGGATTTCAAGCGACGAAATATTGAACAAGCTGGACGGAATGGAACCAGAAATTCGATTATATTCAAATTCAAACCAGACCAGTTCATGCAACTTACCAAACTCACTTGGAATATTTCCTTCCAAATCATTTTCAGTGAACCATAGATCAGTAAGCTTTGATGCATTAGATAGAGAAGCAAGGATTTTCCCAGTTATCCTATTGCTGTCCAGAAAAAGACGCTCAAGGATAGGAAGATAATTACCCAAATCACTTGGAAGTTCCCCTGAGAAGGCATTTATGGACAAATCTACAATTTGCAATCCGGAAATGTTGAAAATTGAAGCAGGTATTGAACCAGTGAATCTATTGCCACGAAAGGAAAGGAGCTTCAAATTGGAAAGATCACCTAGTTCAGATGGTATTTCACCCTCTAAATCATCATTTTCATGTAGATAAAAGTATTCCAGCTTTGATAAGTTACCTAATAAAGATGGAATCTTGCCTGTGAGGTTATTGTTGTTGAGACGCAAAAACCTGAGTTGGTTTAAAAGGCCGAGTTCTTGGGGTATGCTTCCTTTGATCATATTATCTGATAAATGAAGTTCTTGCAGTAAGTGACAACGGCTTAAGTTTGGAGGAATGGTTCCTTGAAGAGAATTCCCGGTCAGATTCAGAAGTCTCAGTTGTTGCAAGAAGCCCAATTCACTTGGCAACTTGCCGTTCAAGTCATTGCTACTCAGATCAAGAACAGCAAGTTGAGTCAAGTTGCCAATGTCTGAAACAATTCTGCCTTGAATGGCCAAATTAGGAAGTTGCAAAGCTACAACTCTCTGGTTCAAGCATGAAACTCCGTACCAGCTGCACAAGTGTGTTTTCGAGCTCCAGTTTTTGGACACAATGTTTTGAGGTTCCAATAAAAGGCTAGACTTGAACGCTAGTAAAGCAGCATAATCAGTGAAGTTCGCTTGTTTAGCTAAACAAGCTGGAGAAAACAAGACTAGAAGTGCAAGAAACTCAACTAGAATGTTCATGATTAGTGATTTTGGATTCGTACTCTCACTAAGAGAAGCACTGGTGGTTGGAAGAATTCAACTCCTTTTACTTTTCTTATAAGGATCAATGGATCTATTCGACCACAAAAGCTAGCTATGAGGTGAGAATTGTTCAAAATCATATAACGACACTAACCAATGTGAGCGTTACTTTAACGCGATGTTAAGAAAAATAGACCGTTAGACTTAACTGGATCATAAAGACTAACTGATATTGTCCAGAACTATATAAAGAGATTACATACGCTCATGACGCTGACAGTATATGGAAAGTTTTTCAAAGCACCATGAAATTAGTTTTTTTTCTTAATCCTTGCACCCTATAAGAATTTCTGGTTTTAAAATAGAGTTGTTTCTTCATGCTTAGTGGTAATCGTGTTTATATGCACAACCCACTATTATGTTTTAATGGGATGGCCATAACAATATATTATATAACATCAACGGGAAACGTAGGTTAAAGAAAAGGGAAAATCAAGATTAATGGCTATAGAATATGCTCCTGAAAATTTTGTGCCAGTATATGTGCTAAAGTTGTGCCGCACTCACACAAAGAGGTAGTAAGAAATTAATTGTATATGCTGAAAAAGAGATAGGCGGAAGGTTATCATATTGCTGTCCGGAAAAAAAGGTAATCAAGATAATTATCGAAATCTCTTAGAAGATTGAGGCCCCAACAATGGGTTCTAATTCTAACAAGGGGGACAGCACACTGAACCAATCAAAAATTGATGCAACCCATTGTCGAAGAGATGATCCGCAGTTAGCTTAAAACATATTTGCATACCGTTAAAATCGGGCTTGCCCGATTTTGCTATTTAATCGAGACTAGGGGATCACATCGAGGGTCAGCCTCGTAATGGATCTGGCTATAGCATGAAGACGAGGTGTCCGTCGAGACCGAGGCCAGCAACAATCGATACTAAGTATGACCGACTTCGAGAGAAGTGCGATAACGGAAAGGCGAGATATCCGTAACGGTCGAAGATCACGGCGAAAATCTCGGAACAGATCAAATCAAGGGCGGTTATTTGTACCAATCATGGGATTTACTTCCGTAATTAGAATTGTACCATAAGTAGGATTCCTTTATATAAAGGGGAGTCCCCATCATTTGTAGACACTTTTACATTGATACAGATCAAGGCAATATAATATTTCTCTCTTTCTCTGGTTTATCAACTTGTTGCTCCTTAACTATTCTTACTTTACTGAGCTCGAGGGTTCATCAACTCGAGGGCACTGTCCAAACATTGGTTGTTTTACATTCTTGTCAATTCAAACCATTTATCTTTAAGTTAATTAATTGGTCTTAGGTGAAATCACGTATCCTTAAAACGACATTATAAGTTTAATTGTTATCCAATTTTTAGGGCAAACAGTTTGGCGCACACCGTGGGGCTAAGGATAATAGTGATTGCCTAATATTAATCCTCATAACACACACTGTTTTTACGCTTGTTCTCGTAAGTGTTTTGATTTCAGGAATCAACATGTCAAATTCTCAAGCAGTGCCCACTCACACGGACACCGGCCTCGGTCTTCATGGCGAAAACGAGCACATAGTCGCCCCGTGAAATGGAGAACCCCCAATCTATCCCGATGGACCACATGCCGCAGATCCTATCGATGTCAATTCTCGTGTTGCGATTCATGGGAATTTAGGCGCCCACCCTGAAAATAGCATCCGCAGAGGCGCTCGGGCAGCCGATCAGAATGCACAAAGTGGTGAAGAGGGCGGATTTAGCCTTCGAATGATATTTGAAATGGTACAAACTCAGCAGGCTGCGATAGCGCAACTCCAAAATCAGAATCGAGCACCAAGCGGAATCGAACTCGACGCATCACAGGAGGTTGCTCATAGGGTCGATCCTGTACAGGAGAGATTGAACAATAACGGATCGAGAACCGACCCCGCCATCATGAAGATGCTCGAGGAACTAACTAAACGGATTGAATTGGGAGAAAAGAAAATTGAGGCCAATGATAAAAAGGTAGAAACGTACAACTCACGGGTTGATCAAATACCAGGGGTACCCTCGATTCTGAAAGGTTTGGATTCAAAAAAGTTCGTACAGAAGCCTTTCCCACCAAGGGTGGCTCTGAAACCCATTCCGAAGAAATTCCGCATGCTAGAAATTCCCAAGTATAATGAAACCACTGATCCTAATGAGCATGTCACTTCTTATACATACGCAATAAAAGGAAATGACTTGGAAGACGATGAAATTGAATCCGTCCAGTTGAAAAAATTTGGAGAAACTTTATCAAAGGGGGCAATGATATGGTACCACAATTTGCCGCCCAATTCCATCGATTCTTTCGCCATGCTTGCCGATTCGTTCGTAAAGGCACACGCTGGAGCAATAAAGGTCGCGACTAGGAAGTCGAACCTCTTCAAAGTAAGAAAAAGGACAATGAAATGCTAAGGGAATTCGTATCTCAATTTCAGATGGAACGCATGGACCTACCCTGGTTACCGATGATTGGGCTGTCCAAACCTTTACTCAGGGTTTGAACGAGCAAAGTTCGGTGGCATCACGTCAACTAGAGCAGAATTTGATCGAATATCCAGCGGTGACCTGTGCATAATCGATACCAGTCAAAAATCAGAGTCGAGGATGATCAATTGGGAGCCCCGTCCGGTTCCGTTTACCCAAGCAGATCCGAAAGCGGGATTGATAAGAAAAAATATCATATATTATTATCTTCACATTTTATTGCTAATCCTTGTGTTTCTTTGCAGGAAATATGAAATTTAAGAAAAATGCAGCAAATTACCACGTCAAGAGACATGTGCACACAAGAAGTACAAATTAAAAATTACAACAACAAAAAAAGAAAGATGCATGATGTTGTATCAAGAAAAAAAATTATTATTAAAAAAAAAGGAAAAAATATAAAGAAGAAGTTGAAAGGAATTAAAAGTGCACATGGTAGTCTTCCCACCATTGTAATATCAACTTGAAGATCGTATCATGGCTTTCCAACTTGCCAAGTTGGAAAAAGAAGACAATCACTAGACAATCACCAAAGTATAGGTTCATTGGAACCAAAGTGTCGTATCCTAAAAAGGAAACGAAGGACATCCTTTATTTTAAGTTTATCTTTACAAGGCTTGTGAGAAAGAAAAGCTATAAACATAACCCTTTTGAGCTACTTGGAGGAGAAGAGGAGGAGGCTCATAATTACAGTTGTTTTCCATTTTCAGAAGTTTCTCTTCTTCAGTTTCTTCAGTTATCCGGTATAGAAAATTACTCTAGTTCCTATTTTTAATTAAATAGGGGAATTATTCTTTTGAATATTTCTTCTATTTTCTTATTTAATGAGTAAGAATATTTTCATTGTCAGTACTAACTCCATTATGGAGTAACTTTTCTTGTGTTGGGAGAATGACGGATCTTAATATTTTTATATAATAGTTAGACATTATTCCTCAATTTCACATGCTTGAGCTGAAGCTTTTTATTTAAATTTTATCTGCTTTATAGTTGTGTGTCATTTAATTTGTTAACATCCATCTATTTCGTACTACATTTTAACTTCTTACTAATTCTGTAATCGAAAGAGGCGGAAGAAGTAATTTAGTTAAATTTGGTATTGATAGATGTTAACTTTTATTTAGTGACATCTAACTCTTATATGTTAAGATTGATTCCACAATTATTTGTAATCGAAAGAGGCGAACATTGTAATAGTCAGTTATAACAAGTAGGGTAACCGAAAGGGGGTTACTAAAAAAGAGCATGTTTCGGTTTAAGCATATATTTTTGGCTCTTTAATATTACTATTTTGACGCTTAATTTGTATAACCGAGAGGAGTGCAATTAATTGTTTAACTTAAGTAATAATATATAAATGTAATCGTGAGAGGCATTTATAACATTTATGAGAAATAGAAATTGAAGAATAAATATATCTACTATATAGTAAAAGTATTAAGTGAAGTCAGGATCCCAACACCTTTTTATTATATTTGTGAAAAACAAAATATTTTCTATTGCTCTATTCATGCATTTTTAGTTAATTAATTCACAACTCAACTATTTCTGATTTTCTTAAATAGTAATTAAAACTAGAAACATCTGTAGAATAGATAAACCAATCTCTGTGGGTTCGACATCTTTCTATACTATTATTTGACAGGGTACGAGTTTAAATTATATACACGTCAGACACTCGTCAAATTTTTGGCGCCGCTGCCGGGGATTGGCTAAAGTCTACTACAGATTAATTGTTTTACTACTAATTTGAGATATTTTTATTGTCTAATTATTTTAACTTTTCTATAGAAATTTCAGAAAGTGTATGACCCGTTCCTCTTCTAGAGAACTAGTCGAATACGATCCTGAAATTGAAAAATCCTTACGGTTGTTGCGAAAAGAAAACTCACGGTCTCAAATTTTCACAATAGAGGAAATGGAGAACGAAGAACTAATAACCAACTTCCACCACATCAAGTAGAAGAACAGTTTGATGAGGTGGCACCACGACATGATAGAATACTCTGTGATTATGCAAGGCCAGATCATTTTGAAGGAGAATCAAGTGTGAGGAGACCACCAATTGCAGCAAACAATTTTGAAATTCGCACAGGCTTGATTCAAACCATTCAACAGTCATGTCAGTTTGTTGGTGACGCAAGTGAAGATCCTCACGCCCATCTAATTGATGAATTAGTTGAAACTTGCAAGTACAATGGAGTTACAACAGATGCTATCAGGTTGCGGCTTTTTTCTTTTTCATTAAAAGGTGAAGCCAAAATATGGTTGCGAAGTCTACCAAGAGGCTCTATTACAACATGGGACCAAATGACCCAGAAATTTCTTAATAAATATTTTTCACCTGCAAAAACAATTAAAATGAAGCAAGAAATCAATAATTTTATGCAGACAGATACTGAATCTGTATATCAGGCATGAGAAAGATTAGTAGCAATGTTAAGAAAATGCCCACATCATGTGATCCAAGACCCTGACATTTTATATATTTTCTATCACGGTCTTAAACCCTCTGCTAGAAATGTAATTGATGCAGCATTAGGAGGATCAATAATGGAAAAAACTACCACAGAAGCAATGCAATTGCTTAATGAAATTTCGAAAAATGCTGTCCAATGGCCCTTAGACAGAATGATTATCAAGAAAACGGCAGGAGTAAATCAAGTTGAAGCTTTGAACTCATTGACACAACAAATTGCGACCTTAACACAAAAAGTGGAGGCTTTTCAGGTAGGTGCTCAATTGTCATCTCAACTTGAAAATTGTGATGTTTGTGGATGTAATCATCCAAATCATGAATGTCAAGCTTCAACGCAAAATGTGGAACAGGTAAATGTGATTGGTTATAGAAATAGTTACTCATTCGACAGTCCCATGGCACAAAAACATCCAGGATTCCAATGGAGTAATCTTAATGGTGCTGAAAATCCTCAAAGATATTTTAATCAAAAGCAACAGGTACAGGGACCCCCAGGTTTTCAAAATCAAAATAGAGGGCAACAAAATTTTCAACAGTATCAGCAGCAGCCCCAAAGAGCTCATCAACAAAGCCTTGAAGACCTGATGTACAAATTCATCAAGGCTACTGACGAGAAGGTTGAAAGTCAACACCCAGCTATCAAGAATTTGGAAATTCAAGTAAGCCAATTACCAACCCTCATGTCTGGAAAAATTCAAGGTGCTCTACCAAGCAACACTGAGAAAAACCCAAAAAAACACCTCAAAGCCATCTCTCTACGATCAGGTAAAACTCTTGATGATCCATTTGCAGATAGAGAAGGCAAACCACAAGAAATGGGAAAGGTAAATGAAAATGAAAATAAAACAGAATCTAAGTTCCCAATAGAACAAAAAGATAAAGAAAAAAGGTACAAGAAAATGAGTTGATGACAAATCCTCACTCTGTACCTCTCCCATTTCCCCAAAAGATGAAAAAAGAAAAGCTTGACAAACAGTTCTCAAAGTTTCTAAAAATTTTAAAACAGCTTTACATTAACATACCTTTCACAGATGCTTTGACGCAAATGCCTTCATATGCTAAATTTCTCAAAGAAATTTTGTCAAGTAAAAAAAAATTGGAAGAAGTTTCAGTGGTTAAGCTTACAGAAAAGTGTAGTGCTATACTTCAAAATAAGCTCCCACAGAAACTTGGTGATTTGGGAAGTTTTACAATTCCTTGTACCGTAGGAGGTGCTCACTTTGAAAAGGCATTATGTGATTCAGGTGCCTCAATAAATCTAATGCCTTTTCACTTTTCAGGAAATTAGAACTTGGTGAAATGAAAGATACTGGTGTGTCTATTCAATTAGCTGATCAAAGTACTAAGAGACCAAAAGGAATTATTGAAAATATCCTTGTCAGAGTTGACAAATTTGTATTTCTAGTAGATTTTATAGTGCTTGAAATGGAAGAAAATACTGAAGTACCATTAATTTTAGGTAGACCATTTCTTGCAACAGGAAGAGCAATTATTGATGTTCATCAAGGACAATTAATATTGTGAGTTGATGAGGAAAGAGTAATTTTTGACATGCAGAAAATAATAAAATTTCCTGGGGATGAGTCATCATCATCTTGTTTTCAAATTGACTTACTAGATAACCTTGTAGACGAATACAAAGATAATCAGATTACTGATTCATTGGAGAGATGTTTGGCTAGGTCAGGTACCATAGGTGATGATAACCCCATTATTAGAGAAGAAGCTGAAATTCTAGAAAAAGAGTCAGAAAATGAGAAAGTCTCACACGAAGGAGTCCAATTAAAAATTAAACTCAAAGAACTTCCCTCTCATTTAAAATATGTGTTTCTTGAACCTGAATTATTTGCAGTAATCAATTCATCTTCTTTGACTATAGAACAGGAAAGCAAACTGATTGGAGTCCTGAGAAAACCCAAAACAACCTTAGGGTGGACTATAGCTGATATCAAAGGAATCAGTCCAGCTATTTGTATGCACAGGATTCTTATGGAGAATGATTATAAGCCAATAGCCCAACCCCAAAGGAGACTAAACCCAACAATGCAGGAAGTCGTCAAGAAAGAAGTGGTGAAACTTTTATCAGCAGGTATCATTTATCCAATATCTGACAGTCCTTGGGTAAGTCCTGTACAAGTAGTACCAAAGAAAGGAGGTATGACAGTAATAAAAAATGAAAATAACAAACTCATACCTACTAGAACAGTCACAGGATGGAGAGTCTGTATTGATTACAAACGACTTAATGATGCCACAAGGAAAGATCATTTTCCTTTGCCCTTTATTGATCAAATGCTTGAAAGAGTTGCAGGCCATGGTTTTTACTGTTTTCTTGACGGATATTCTGGGTATAATCAGATACCAATTGCTCCAGAAGATCAAGAGAAAACCACATTCACATGCCCCTAAGGTACGTATGCTTACCGAAGAATGTCATTTGGACTATGCAATGCTCCTGCTACATTTCAGCGTTGCATGTCAGCAATTTTCTCAGATATGACTGAAAAGTTTCTTGAAATATTTATGGATGATTTCACACTTTTTGGTAAGACATTTGAAGATTGTCTCTATCATTTAACTTTGGTGCTTAAAAGATGTGAAGAGACAAATTTAGTTCTTAATTGGGAAAAATATCATTTCATGGTAACAGAGGGAATTGTTTTAAGACATAAAATTTCTGCTAAAGGGATAAAAGTTGATAAGGCTAAAATTGATCTTATAGCAGGATTACCCCCTCCTACCACTGTTAAAGGCATTAGAAGTTTCTTAGGGCACGCAAGTTTTTATAGAAGGTTTATAAAAGATTTTTCAAGTATCTCAAAACCTCTGACTAACCTACTGACGAAAGATGTGAAGTTTGAATTTTCAGATGATTACAGAAAAGCATTTAAGATTCTCAAGGAACATTTGACTAATGCTCTAATTGTTGTTTCTCCTGATTGGAGCGAACCATTTGAAATAATGTGTGATGCAAGTGATATAGCAGTTGGAGAGATATTGGGACAAAAGAGAGACAAGATTTTTAGGCCTATTTACTACGCCAGTAGAACCCTCAATGAAGCTCAAAAGAATTATGCTACAACTGAGAAGGAACTACTTGTAGTAGTATTTGCATTTGACAAATTTCGTTCCTATTTGATAGGAACAAAGGTTACAATTTATACTGATCATGCAGCTTTAAAGTACCTCTTAGCAAAGAAGGATGCTCGACCTAGATTGCTAAGATGGATACTCCTTTTGCGAGAATTCGATCTTAAAATAAAAGATCGAAATGGTTCTGAGAATCAGGTAGCTGATCATTTGTCTCGTTTGGAAAATCCTCCTACTAAGATAGAAGATTTCAAAGAGGGATTTCCAGATGAACATATATTTTCAGTCACAACCTTTATAAACCAACCACCTTGGTTTGCTGATATTGCCAACTATTTAGTTGGGGGATGGATCCCAAAAGATTTTTCCTATGAACAAAGAAAAAAGCTTAAAAAAGAAGCAAGACATTACTGCTGGGAAGATCCTTATTTGTTTAAATTTTGTGCAGATGACATAATTAATAGATGTGTACCGGAGCCAGAAATGAACAACATTTTAAGTCATTGCCATGATGGAGCTGCAGGAGGACACTACGGAGGAAGAAAAATATCAGCTAAAGTACTTGAAATTGGTTTCTTTTGGCTGACTCTGTTCAAAGATACAAAAAATTATTTCGCCACATGCGATAAATGTCAGAGAATCGGTAACATTTCAAAAAGGGACGAGTTCCTCTAAACTCCATCCTTGTGTGTGAAATATTCGATGTTTGGGGTATTGATTTTATGGGTCCTTTCCCTCCTTCTAACGGTTATGAATATATTTTGGTGGCTGTTGACTATGTTTCAAAATGGGTAGAAGCAATAGCCACTAGAAAAAATGACGCTCATGTCGTTTATGCTTTTCTGAAGAAAAATATTTTTTCTAGATTTGGAACTCCACGAGTTATAATAAGTGATCAAGGAACTCATTTTATAAATAACTAATTTGCTAATTTGTTGTCAAGATATGGAGTCACGCATTAAAACGGGAACTCCATATCATCCTCAAACAAGTGGACAAGTAGAAGTATCCAATAGAGAATTAAAAACAATTTTAGAAAAAATTGTTGGTTCTTCTTGAAAAGATTGGTCTTTAAAACTAGATGATGCTCTATGGACATATAGAACTTCTTTCAAAACTCCTATAGGCACATCTCCTTATAGACTAGTATTTGGAAAATCTTGTCATCTACCCGTAGAATTACAACACAAAGCATATTGGGCTATAAAATTATTGAATCTAAACTTGCCAGATGCGGGTAAAAATCGTCTGTTACAGCTTGATGAGTTAGAAGAGTTCAGACTTACAGCATATGAAAATACTAAATTGTACAAAGAAAAGACCAAAAAATGGCATGACAAGCTCATTCGTCATAAAGATTTTAAGGTCGGAGATTAGGTTCTGTTGTACAATAGCATGTTAAAATCATACATCGTGAGAGAAATTACTCCATATTGTGCCATTGAAATACAACATGCGGATGGAGAAAAAAAGTTCAAAGTGAATGGTCATCGTTTGAAGCCTTATGTCACAATAATATTTGACAAACAGGCCTCAACAATTCTTTTTTCTTAAATAAGTAAATAAATAGATAAATATATTATAATATAATTAAGTATAAATATATGTATATATTCTACATATATATAGAAGCCGCTTGGAAGTAGGTCAGGGTCGACATGCCTGCTTCCCAAGGGCTACTTTAGTCTTTTCCTAAGTTTTACTAATAGCTAACACGTATAGAGTAACTCTAACAGGTGGTAAGATATAATCCCTCCCTGTGCCAGCGATTAATCCCCCTCTCTCTCTCTCTCTTTATCCTCTTTCTTTGGCTGTTTCATGTTCAATTTTCTTTGTATCTCACACCGAATAATCTGCTGCATCTCGCTTTGTTCATCTTCTTTCTGTCTCTGTTTCATCTTCAGATTTGTTCTTATCTCAACTTCAATGACTGTGGTAATTATTCTTCTTTCTACTTCTTCTACGATGGCTTCCATGTTTCATAGGTCCCAAGGGCTACTTTAGTCTTTTCCTAAGTTTTACTAATAGCTAACACGTATAGAGTAACTCTAACAGGTGGTAAGATATGCTCCACCAAGATAATCATATGGCTGAAAGGTTAGTTTTACTGTTCTATCTGATTATTTTGTTTCAGGGTTCCTCTTGGTTTGTTGTTCAAATTTTTGTTGTTTGTGAAACTCAAAGAACAGCTTGAAAAGAAACTGGAGTTTCCGCCAATTATCCGACAATTTTCTATCTTTGTTTGTATTTGAAGGTTTTGTCATTTTTAAATTGGGGATTTCAGAATACATGAGCCTCTGACTTTCTTACATTTGAGCCACAATTCTAAGTTTCATCTTGTTCATCATGTTTCTTTCTCTGCTTCATCTTCAGATTTCGTTTTATCTCAAGTTTATCGATTTCGACATCAACGATTAATCGAAGGTCATTGTGTAAGAAACCTGGGTCACTGACTTGAACGGTATTTCTTACTCTTACCACTCTGCTTTGTTCATGCGTTACTTCGGGTTTAAAACCAATTGTTTGCTAGATCTCAAATTTTTTCTTTTGGTCTACTTTGTTTTCAGTTGGCCTGCTATGTGTTTGTGAAATTGCCAACTCCAATTACTTACCCATCCCAAGGTAAATATTTTGTAGTTTGATTTAGTCCACTGAGTATATTTGGGGACGATAATCATGAGTTTTATGGATAACTTAAAAACTCTTAAGTGTTAGGTATTACTGGGTGTAATTGGGTGTTAATAGTGAATTTGGCAGTGCAGGCGAATTTGCTATGAATGGCTTAATTGAAGGTATTGGTTAGTCATAAATATTTTTATTTGATCATGGCATGAAAAGTAAAAGAACTTGTGAATGAATTATGGAGAAAAAAAATTGACGAATCAGAATCCGACCTCAAAGTAGATAGAAGAATTCTTTAGTCATATGGTTTTGCTGCATATGCCAGACAATAGATCCTTTATGTAGATTATTGGGGAAAAGCCAATGAGGCAATATCCATGTCAAAGAGAAATTGACTGGAACCACTGCAAATTTGAAATAAGAAACTCTTCCCTATATTTTCAAGGTTACATATTTAAATTTGTTCAAAATTTGCAGGCAGACCGATAATTTTCTCATAACATATCCATATTAATAAAGATTTAAACTCCATAACTCAAGTATTGACATGTAGAATTATTCAATCTCAATTATTCTATGAATTTGCAATTTGCTTTAGCTATGAGGTGCCAGTTTCTCTTAACACTACAACTGGTTACCCACTTAAATATTTTTGATCAGTTTGAAGTCAAAACGAATTTGATATTCTTTTGTAGCACGTTCATTGAGGAAAAACTGGAAGAATTGAAATTGATGTTCGATTCACTAGCTGCACAATTTCTCCTATTTTTAAGATATTTTTTGTCAAATTTTCAGCTTTTTCCCAATGAAATCATGAATTGCATATTTATAAATATAGGGTTATATCAGAATTGAGGGGCGGTATATGTCACATCAAAAATACAGGTGTCTATTTTCTAATAGTATAGGTGGATTTCTTCTATGAGTACATGTGTGAATACTTCATCGTGAAGTTAAGAAGTTTACTTCAGGTACCATTTAATTTGTTTAAGCTATTGAAGGGTAATATCTAATTTTAGTTCTAAAAATTTTAAAACAAAATTATATATATAGTATATAGTAATAATTAAAGTTACAACTGTAGTATATAGTATATATATGTATGCATATTTAAATATATATATATATATATATATATATATATATATATATATATATATATATATATATATATATATATATATATATATATATATATAAAAAA
>NW_017670450.1:325493-358985 GCF_001879085.1 Nicotiana attenuata
AGGGTAAAAAGAAAGTAGAATAATGTAAAGTTGGTTAAATGGACTACTATGTTTGAGCAAAGTCGAAAAGTTTTATTGTGTGTCTCACACAACTTATATTAATTGTGTGAGACTCCTTTTTCTCTTACAAATTTGTGGAACCCAAATCTTACACTTCTGAATTCATAAAATTTGGATCCACAAAACTGTGAGATAAATAAAATACCTCATACAACTAGTGTTAGTTGTACGAGATACTAAATAAAATTTTACGAGCGAAGTCTAAGAAAATTTATTGTCTCAATCTTCAGAATGATGTGACGTTGGTTAAAGAGAAAGTTAAAAGGATTTAAGGCATGGAAGAGGCGTGGAGCTATTTTACACTGATCTGTCAAGTAACAACAAAGTACAAAACTTTACCTACAGACAATCTTTGATAAGACCCAAGGTGCTGTTATTCTTTGGATAATAGCTGGAATGTTTTCCTCACAGTATTGTACTAGACTAACCAGCTATAAATAAACTTTTCACCCTCAGTAAAGGTCAAATAACTTTCACTATCAAGTCCAGAACATTTCCAACGTTCTCCACTGTTTTTGAATACTGTTTAAACTCCTACTTTCTTCTATTTTCTTTAACCCTTTCACATCAAGTTCTTTTCTTTTCTAAAAATTACTATAATAAGCATGGTTCAAAATAGGCAAATAGCTGCAACCCTAAACAGGGAAATAGTTGCTGCTCCAAATAGGCACAGAGCTGTTGTTCTCCAGCTCGACATGAGATATTTTATTTCACCTGAAGCAGCAGACTGGGCAGCTAGAAAAATACGTCGTAACCTTGTTGAGGAAAGAGGACTCGATTTCTCTGCACAAGACGGTGAGCAAATTTTTCCGGTGTTTGTTTCAACAGAACGTCTACGCTGGACAAAATTTGTTCAAAATCCCGGACAAGCAGTACTAACTCTCGACGTGGAAACTCATACGTCAATAGTTCGGGGGGGAAACCATTTATTTTGGTCCTGAATTCATCAACAAAGTATATGAAATACCAGATGTAGATGATGAGGTTTTTCAGGAACTGGTGAGAGAACCAAACTTTGACGTTGTTGCTGCACCACTCTGTGCTAATGGTATTGACTGGCACATTGATCCTGAATGTAATCGAACATGGTTTAGTGCCAGGAACCTCAGCATACTAGCAAAAGTTTGGATGTTATTCATGAATGACCGTCTGGTACCACATCGCAACACAAGTGAAATAGGAATAACTAGAGCAGCTTGGTTATATGCTATTGAAAATTGTTTTGCTATTAATGTTGGACGGATAATTTGTGAAAATATCAAACGATGTCGGACAAAAAGGACAGTGAAATCCTTTTACCATGGTTCCACCATCACTAAGCTGATTAATCTTTGTGAAACACGGCGACATCCTGATCTTGGATTTCTTCATCCATCAGATATCGGAATGGGAGTTCTTAGTCTTTTGGGGCCATGTGTTGGACCTGCAGGTGAGCACGCTCCAATCATAACTCAGGGAAAGAGATACGAACAGCAAAGGCATCAAGGAATTCGTCAGCGGGTTCAAAGGAATGAGGAAAAAATTGATACTCTTCTTACGCAACAAACAACAGATGCAAGAGGAAGTCGCTGCTCTTAAGACTAGTATTCTCAGTGCTATAGGGAATGTAATGAGCAAAATAGGATACCCCTCGCGTGTCTCAGATGTTTCCCCTGTAGTCTCCCCATTTCCCTGTCAGAATATGGATTTTCAATTTTTTAATGCAGATGGACAAGAACAGCAAATCCCGGAGCCAACCCAGTACCTAAACTTTGCACGAGAGGAGCAGTTTTTTCAAGAGACACCACATCCTGGGACACCTGGACAAGAAGCAAGTGGCAGTGGTAGTGGTAATGGCGAAGGCACTTCAAATACGCAGAATCAGAAAGAGGACAATGGCAGTGGAGACAATGAAGGAAAATAAATCAACAACCCCCTGCTTAAGTTTTACATTTGGGACAATGTAAAATTTAAGTGTGGGGGAGGTAACAACTTTTGTGCTTTTTCTATGTTTTTGTGTGTTTTAAAAGTTGCATGGATGGGTTGTTTAGATAAGACGGATATTAGGCAAGAACGTTTTTCCTGTTCTAGCTTTTAAGCTACTCTTAAGCTAGAAATAATCATGTTTTTAGTCGGCTTAAATAGTTAATATAACGATGCATGTATAATATAGTATAGTATAATATAATAGATGCATTATGATCTTTCTATAATGAGTAAGTGTTTCTGCAGTTAAAAAAAAAGAAAAAAAGAAAAAAAAATCTGATAACTTTTTTTTTTTGGGATGGAAAAATCAAGACACGGTTAAGACAGGCAACTAGAATAAACAAAGAATAGAAATATCGCTTGATATTTTAAGATCTTTTCCGGAATAATCTTTACCTGTGACTTCTTGTGTTCTGTCATCCTTTAATATATTTGGCTACAAAGTACAGAAGGATTCAAATTTCAATTAGTTCAAGTTATTCATTTGAAGTGTTGAAAAATTGCTAGAACTTGTTTCTATTGTATATTGAGGCGAAATACTAAACTGCACTAATCTAGAAAATGAATTAGGCCTTCTTCAAATCTCATATATGTCGACGCCCCCTTTTTCTCACGAAATCGGGTTTACGACATTCGGGAAGACAACTCTATTCCCATTTGGGAATTGAGTTTTTGGAATTGAAGAGTCGCCACCTAATGATTGAGTGCATTAGGACACTAAGAAGGATTTTGAATTGGAAAACCAGAGTTCGGGTAAGGGCTAGAAATTATCTCGAGGGGAAGGTGTTAGGCACCCTTAAAGATCCACTAGTGTGGTTCCCGGCCATGCTATGTTGTGACTTTAATGTAAACAAGTATGCAAATAAATTTACACATAAGGGTCGCTAACAAGCATGTTGGAATTTATAAACAAAGAAGGAAAAGGGATAATGCAGTAAAAAATAAAGGGGAGTTTTGGGTAATTGAAAAGACAGAATTTATTGATATTAAACATAGGGCAAGGGGTCCTAGGTTTATAAATCGCATTGATCATCCACACAACACCGGTAACCAATCGTACGCGTAGTGTTATCGTGTGATCATCATCTCTATGTCTACCCTTCCCACCCCGATAAGGTATTAAGCGCGAAATGGTGTCGTTACCTACAGCATGCTATTACCCGTCCCACCTATCAGTCCTGGAGGCTTTAGGACCACTAATTCTAAAGGGAGGGAGCTTGGCTTTTCAGAGGTTCAAAAGGTTAAAATGCTAAGGCGTCAGGCAAAACACATAAAACAATTATGGGAGCACAAAACCAATTAGGGCTCAGACAAACCTCCTTTAATCACAAAAATCATGTAGTTTAGCACGTCTTACATATACTGATTAGGTCCAAATTATGCTTAACGTTAGGCAGGCTGGTTCATTACATATTTTTAGACATGAAGTTCGAATTAGGCTCGCCTGGTTGTAACTTATCGAAGACTGGTGCAATTAATTAACTACTTACTTGTTTGCCTAGGTGATGGCATCTACTGGTTTCGGGAATAAGGAAGTGAACTGATTACTGAAAGTTGCCAGTTTTAACAGAATGATACGAGTTCTGCATTTGGTTACTAGTGACAGACTAATCTTAAAACGAGTGATTCAGATTGGGTTGATAGTTCCTATAGGCATGCTTTCTAGCGTTGTTAATTTGACACACTTTTTACAGGCGTGGCAAGAGTGCAGAAAATCCTACAAGCATGGTATCTAGGATGCAATTGATTATTCTTTTGCCCTATAACTGTTTGCCTAATGATAGACGCAAAAAAAAAAATGCAGAATCTTAAAGACATGGTTCCTACATGCAGAATTCTTATGAGCAGGATATCTATATGATATGCAGAGTTCTTATGAGCATGATTTCTATATATATGAAAGTGCAGAATTCCTATGAGCATGGTTTCTACATATGAAAGTGCAGAATTCCTGTGAGCATGATTTCTACATAGGAAAGTGCAGAATTCCTGTGAGCATGGTTTCTACATATGAAAGTGCAGAATTCCTGTGAGCATGATTTCTATAGATGAAAGTGCAGAAATTCAAAGAAAAACTCCTATAGGCAGGATATCTACCCTTATGCATACACATATAACCCTCCCCTTTTTACTAAAACCCCATAAGTTATTTTAAAATTTATTACAGACCAAATGAATCAATCAGAGAATAAAATTACATCAGAGCTTTTAAGCTGCATCCATGGAGCCTAATTCCGACCCAAGGTCTAACAACATGATACGAGCAACCTGCCGGGATCAAGTTCCAAGGCCTTTCTCTTATCTGGAATGTGTCAAATTTCCAAGGAGTTTCAAGAACTCCAGGCAATGCTTACACCCAGATATCATTACAGAACTGAATTAAAGGGCAGTGTGGAAGGGCCAACCCTCCAATGTCCAAGTTCAGAGGGAACTCAAGGTCCCAAGGCAAGGCTCATTGGAGGGGGGCAGAACTTAGAATCTAGGAACAAGTGTAAGTGCAATAGAGGGAATTAGGGGATGCCAAGGCAGGCTGGTGGTCATGCCCAGCAACATAGAATGCTGGCATACCCCTGACCAGCCCACTAGCCAAACATTGGAGAGTCAGGACCTATTGAAGGTCAAACCATGGCCTGGGCAGTAATTGGGATACTGTCAGGCCAAGGTTTCAACTCAACACATAAAGGGGATTAGGGGTAGGGATTCATATGAGAACAGAAGCAAAGAAAGGAAAAATACTTAGCATAAGTTACGAAAGCATGAACATCAAACCACTCAAAAGAATGAGACTATAGAATAAACACATAGGGATGAGGCAAAAGTTTAAATAAAGGCGTACCAGTTTCAGAAAGAGACAAGCAAAAGAGAGCAGAAGTCTTGCAAAGAAGCCACAGCACAAACAGCAAGAGAGAATACTTTGTGTGTGAGTGTGAGTTCAGAAAAGACTCCAGTGTTTTTTTTTCTTTTTTTCTTTTCTTTTTTCCTTCGTTTGGTGTTAATAAAAGAGCAAGTATTTATAGTGTGAGAAACATGCAGAAATAAGGTAAAGACTGTAATTCAGACATAATTGGAGGAATATGTGTCTTATTAAAATCAAATCAGTATCAAAGACTTCCTTTAATAAAGCAATTAAACCAAACGGTAGCATGCAAGTGTTATATAAGGAAAGAAATCACGCGGGGCTGGACATGACAAATAAGGAAATATTTTCAGCACAGTACGAGTATACCGCATGTATTAGGGGTTAAGTTCATTAGACCTTAATTAAGGAAAGGTCTGTAAGAATCCCATACTAATGTAATTAAGGTAATGGGATCAAATCAACTTAAGTAGAAAGGCAGGGTCGAAAGGAAAATATTTCAACAAGTCCAAGAAACAAAGGAAATCAAAACAATAAAGGAAAGAATCAATTCAAGAGTGCAATCAGAATTGCACAAAGAGATTTGAAATCAGTCCACAATCAAGGTTATTTTGAGAGGGAAATTTGACCTATAAAGAGTGCATAAACATTATGCATGCGAGGCTGAATTTAAGACAAAGAAGAGTGTCATGCAATCAAAGAAAATCAGTAAGTAGAGGACCATAGGAACCCGGTAGTCATCTCAGAGAAGAGGGAATACCAGATAGCATGCGAAAGGTCAAGTAAAGAGGTCAGAATCGTATGAAGAAACAAAGTTGACACAAAGATCTCGAAACTCAGTCGAACAGTAGAGGAAGCAACTTCAGAAACTCAAATAGGTCTAAAGAGACTAGGGTTTTGAAATTAGCACGTTCAGAGATAAGAAACAAACAAATCACATAACAAATAACCTCAAAACTCGGATGAACCCCCAAATTCTAGGGTTTTTTTACCATTAATCGAGTCTAGAGATGAAGACAAGTAAGTCAGGCAAAAATATTAACGGAATAAGAGCAGAAATCATAAAGGAACACGTATTTCCCAGTAGAAGAAACTCATGAATAACATAATAAAGAACAATCATGCAAAAAAAAAATACAATAGAAGAACTCGTAAGAACAAGGTAGAAGAAACACAGTAGAAGAAGCACATAAGGATCATAGAAGAAATATAGTAGAAGAAACATAGTAGAAAAAAAAACATATAAGAATCACAGTAGAGCATGTTGACAGATCGAAGAAATCCTAAATCGGGGAAGATGAAAAGATTAAAAAGCAAGTTTTGAAAGAAACTTTTGAGAAAACGTTTGAGACCCCAAGATAAACACAGATCTAGGACAGATCTAGAGAAATCAGAAGAACCTCGAAAGGTTAGGGTTTCAGAAGAAACCTAAAAGTGAGAAAGGCCTGGAAAACTCGTGGATCTAAGCCGGAGAAGACCATGGAACCCTGAATCGAAGGAGATCTGGGTAGAGATCTTCAAGGTCAGGCCTTGAATCTTCAGAAAATCGGTGTATAAGAGCACCAGGGGGGGGGGGGGAGGTGAGATCCCCATAGCTTTGGTGGCCATAGATTCCAGTGGATCTCTGGTCTGAGACGGCAAGAGGCGGCTAGGGTTTGAGAACCCTTGAGAGAGTTTGAGAGAGTGGAGGGTTTCAGAGGCGGCGGCTGAGGAGAAAATGAGGTAGGGTAAAGGGGTCGTTTGAATTAAAAAAGGAAAGGGATGAGGGGAGCCGTTGATCTAAAAGATCAAAGGCTGGGATTAAATGGGTTAAATGGGGACCGGGTCTGGGTATGATAAGAAAGGGTATGGGTAGGGTTATAATAAAATTGGGTCATTTGATTAGGGTGTGATTGGGGTCCAATTTGGGCTAAAATTGAAACACAAAAAGGCTGTCATTTAAATAGCAGTTTTTCCCTTTTAATTTATAAAAATATTAAAAAAATGAGTTGAAAATAAATTAAAGGTACTGGACCAATTAATAACTTATAAATATTAATGTAAAAATACTAAAAGTGATTTTATAATTATAGAATGTTGTTAATCGTAAAATAGGCTATAATTATAATTATATGCAATTAGCTTAAAAAATACCAAATAAATGTATTAAAATATATAAAAATTACCCCAATTAGTAAATATGAGAACGAAATAAATTATTTACTTATAAAATGCTAGTTTGGGAATAATTATTGAATTTTGTAGTATTAAAATAGATAATAAATTGGTTTTAAAATATTAAAAAAATAAAGGAAAAATACCAAAACTTTGGGGCATGCTTATATATGCCTGTACATGCTATTTTGAAAGTGTTTTGCATATATAAAAAATATAGGGAAAAATTGGGTATCAACAATATAGCCAAACACTTGAGTCACTAAAATAAATCTGTTGTATCCCAGTTTGAGCTTGAGAATAATTTTTTTTTGGAACAAACCATTTCTGCATAATTACACTTGATATATTCCATTCATATATTGAAGAAATATGCAAAGAGAAATGACAAAGTGATACAACATTCTCATATGCCAGGGTGCACATATATTCCTCAAAAATAAAAAAAAAGAAAAAAAAGAGACAAATATATATATATATATATATATATAATGAAAAAAAATTAAAAAAAATATATATGTATATAAAAATAAAATAAAAAAATATAAAAAAAAGAAGGAGAAGAGAAAGAGCTTTTTCGTCAGAAACGAACCAAGTTATTCTATTTACTTACGTGGAAAGGCACTTAAAAAGTGAAAAGTAGCAGAGAACTAATTATATATAAGTAGTCAGTCACTATAAATATAATCCTCTAGTACTATACCATAGCACATAGCCTACATTACAAGCCAATAAAAAGTCCTAAAAGATTCTATGATCAGTGCTAGTTTATATTAGTGGAGATTTACAAACAGGACAAGCCTATAGTCATTTAAAATATACACTATTTTATGATTATCTTGAATGAAATTGACTTTTGAATATTTCTATATACAAAAGTTGATTTACGCAGGATGAAAGAAACAAGGACAAAAGGAATAAAATTAATTCTAGAAAATTTATTAAAATAGCAGGTGATATCAAATTCATTGTAAAATCCAAGGAGTCTTGTGCTAACAGTTGACTTGTTTTTATTTTTTTCTCTTAAAAAGAGAGGCTCGGAAATTTTCTCGAGGACGAGCAAATATTTAAGTGTGAGAGAATTTGATAAGAAAAAAATATCATATATTATTATCTTCACATTTTATTGCTAATCCTTGTGTTTCTTTGCAGGAAATATGAAATTTAAGAAAAATGCAGCAAATTACCACGTCAAGAGACATGTGCACACAAGAAGTACAAATTAAAACTTACAACAACAACAGAAAAAAAGATGCATGATGTTGTATCAAGAAAATAAATTATTATTAAAAAAAAAAAATATAAAGAAGAAGTTGAAAAGAATTAAAAGTGCACATGGTAGTCTTCCCACCTTTCTAATATCAACTTGAAGATCGTATCATGGCTTTCCAACTTGCCAAGTTGGAAAAAGAAGACAATCACTAGACAATCACCAAAATATAGGTTCATTGGAACCAAAGTGTCGTATCCTAAAAAGGAAACGAAGGACATCCTTTATTTTAAGTTTATCTTTACAAGGCTTGTGAGAAAGAAAAGTTATAAATATATCCCTTTTGAGCTGCTTGGAGGAGAAGAGGAGGAGGCTCATAATTACAGTTGTTTTCCATTTTCAGAAGTTTCTCTTCTTCAGTTTCTTTAGTTATCCGGTATAGGAAATTACTCTAGTTCCTATTTTTAATTAAATAGGGGAATTATTCTATTGAATATTTCTTTCAATTTTCTTATTTAATGGGAAAGAATATTCCCATTGTCAGTACTAACTCCATTATGGAGTAACTTTTCTTGTGTTGGGAGAATGACTTATCTTAATATTTTTATATAATACTCCCTCCGTTCCAGTTTATGTGAACCTATTTCCTTTTCGGTCCGCTCCAAAAAGAATGAACCCTTTCTAAATTTAGAAACAATTTAACTTAAACTTACAATTCTACCCTTAATGAGAAGTTTTTATAACCACACAAACACTCTGGGCCCCTTTTTTAACTTGTTTAAGACCACAAATTTCAAAAGTCTTTATTTTTTCTTAAACTTCGTGCCCAGTCAAACAGGTTAACATAAATTGGAACAGAGGGAGTAGTAGATATTATTCCTCAATTTCACATGCTTGAGCTGAAGCTTTTTAATTAAATTTTATCTGCTTTATTGTTGGGTGTCATTTAATTTGTTAACATCTATCTATTTCGTACTACATTTTAACTTCTTACTAATTATGTAATCGAAAGAGGCGGAAGAAGTAATTTAGTTAAATTTGGTATTGATAGATGTTAACTTTTATTTAGTGACATCTAGCTCTTATATGTTAAAATTGATTCTACAATTATTTGTAATCGAAAGAGGCGAACATTGTAATAGTCAGTTATAACAAGTAGGGTAACCGAAAGGGACTTACTAAAAAAGAGCATGTTTAGGTTTAAGCATATATTTCTGGCTCTTTAATATTACTATTTTGACGCTTAATTTGTATAACCGAGAGGAGTGCAATTAATTGTTTAACTTAAGTAATAATATATAAATGTAATCGTGAGAGGCATATATAACATTTATGAGAAATAGAAATTGAAGAATAAATATATCTACTATATAGTAAAAGTATTTAGTGAAGTCAGGATCCCAACACCTTTTTATTATATTTGTGAAAAATAAAATATTTTCTATTGCTCTATTCATGCATTTTTAGTTAATTAATTCACAACTCAACTCTTTTTGATTTTCTCAAATAGTAATTAAAACAAGAAACATCTGTAGAATAGATAAACCAAACTCTGTGGGTTCGACATCTTTCTATACTATTATTTGACAGAGTACGAGTTTAAACTATATACACGTCAGACACTCGTCAAGGATTCAAAGAGATATCGACAGAGAACCTCGATCGAACAGGGACCGGTACCAACCATATAGCGCAGATCGTAGGAATGAAGGACCGGGACGTAATCCCATTCGAAATGATCGAGGTCAAAATTCCTGGGGGCTCATGAGTAAGAGTGGCTTCGATAAACATGTCGAGCCCAAAGAAGCGCCACGGTTATCGAAATACAACTTTAGCGTCGATGCTTCAGGTATTGTGTCAGCCATTGGATGAATCAAGGATACTAGGTGGCCTAGTGTAACGACTCAACTGGTCGTTTTGAGTAATTGCGTCCGGTTTGGCAGTTTGAGGTCACGAGCAACTTCATATTATGTGTATCGACTTACGTGCGCTGTCCGAGCATGAAACAGGATAAAAAATATAGTAATTTCTAGAGTTAAAATTTAGTTTTTAGTTGACTTTGGTCAACATTTTTGGTAAAGGGACCCGGATCTGTATCCCGACGATCCCGAGAGGTCCGCGGTAAAATATGGGACTTTGGCGTATGCCCGGAATTGAATTCCGAGATTCCTAGCCTTAGAAAACAATTTTTGAAGAAAATTATTGTGCTGGTTTTTAAAGGAAATAAAGAAATGAATTAATGTTTGAACTCGTTGGTATAGGGCCCGTATTTTGGTTCCGGAGCCCGATACAAGTTTTTTATGATATTTAAGTCATATCTGTAAAATTTGGTGAGAACCGGAATTGATTTGACGTGATTTGGACGTCCGGTTGAAAAATTTGAAAATCTGAGTGTCCTTGAGAAAATTATGAGTTTTGAGGTTAAATTCGTAGTTTTTGATATTATTTTGATGATTTGATCGCACGAACAAGTCTGTATGATATTTTTAGACTTGCGTGCATGTTTGGCTTGAAGCCCCAGGGGCTTGGATGAGTTTCGGATAGGTTTAGGCTATGTTGCGCTTGTTTTTGGATGCTTCATCGTTGTTTCTTCAAGCAAAAATAATACCACATTGAGCAAATAAGATCCAAATTCAGTTTTGTTTGAACCATTAGATCCGTATCGAAATTACGGAGCCATAGAAAAAAGATCATCGAATTTGGACATCGTATGAGGAAGTTATGCTCATTTTCGTGTCGGAAAAAATTGCTGGTTTTTGGTGTGTTCGCAAATGCGAACTTTTTCATCGCATTTGCGATGCCCTGTTCACAAATGCGAACTTTTTGTCGCAAATGCGTCTTCTGCCAGCCCTGCTTTGTTGGCAATTGGCGAGGGTTCGCAATTGCGAACCCTGGGTCGCAAATACGACATCTGAGGCCTGTTAAGTGAGGTTTTTGACGAGATTTTCACCTATTTTTCAATTTTCTCAAACCCTAAACCTCCATGGGCGGTTTTCCAAAGACCCAAACTTCTCCAAATCATTGGGTAAGTGTCTCTTATCAATTTCCAACTATATTTTGTGATTATATCTTAGATTTAACATCAAATTCATGAGAATCAAAATTTGGGAAAAATTGTGAAATCTTTCAAAAGATGTAAAAATGATGATTTGAATGACCAAATGGTATCGGAATTAGATAACTTTTGTATGGGTGAACTCGTAGCAGAATGGGTGTTCGATTTTCTATAAATTTTGTCGGGTTCCGAGGTGCGGGCCCGGGAAGTTGATATTAGATCTAGTTTTTATGATACAAATAATATACCTCTGCAGGAAACCAATTATAGAAGAACAAGGAATCGAGAAGATACTACAAGATCGCTGAAGCCAATCTTGATGATTGCGGAAAGAAATCAATCAGCAAAGAGTATAAACCAATCAGCAAATCTGGATGCCTAAGGAAAAGAAACTCAATCAGCAAAGGCTAGCGGACAGCTGCGATGGAGAGAATCTCGCAAGCCTAAACTTAAGGCACGAATCAAGGCCAGCATATCCGGAAGATTGAAGATCCTGTAAAGATTGTTAAGTGGCTAATTTCGGAAAGATCAAAATGAGAAAGCCTTAATTATATACAACTATTAAAGGAAGAATATCAAGGAAGAGCAACGGCTAGCTATCTTATTCTTGGAAAGAATCAATCTCTTTCCAAGGATCAAATCTCTTGGGTTGTCAAGCCTCGATCTTCATCAAATATTTTATACCCAGCCTTAACCTAAGACAGATATACTTTGATCGAACCAAACACCTCTCTTTATTCTACTGCAAACAAACATTGTAGTTCACTAAGATCTGCTGTGTAACAAGTCAGAGAAGAAAGGAGAGTATAACACTGGTGAGGCATTGTATCAAAAAGAAACGAGTGTTAGAGAAACTGTGTTATCAAGTCATTTCCACTGTACTCGGAGAAACGCATTTACTAATGAGAACTCCCTTGCAACCCAAGGGGACTGGACTAGGATTCACATTGAATCCGAACCAGTATACAAATTCCGGTGTCTTTAATTCCTGCACTTACTTTCTGCATCTTACCTTCTGTCTTTATAACTGTTAATTTATTACATCTAGTCGACTATTTGATAAACTAGTCAACTAATAAGAGAATAAGTTTAAAAATATACAATTCACCCCCCCTCTTGTACTTTCAATTGGTATCAGAGCAAGGCTCACATTTTACTTTTGCTTAACAGTTTGTGAGAAAAGATCATGGCAAATCAAGTTATCATAGGAGCTCTCTTTCAGGAAGGAACTTCACAAGCTAGACCACAATACTTCAATGGGCAACATTTCTCCCATTGGAAAGTGCGAATGGAGATCTTCACCAAGGCTTATGACGTCAAAGTTTGGAGAGTCATCAAAAAGGGAAACTACCCTTACCTGCTGCTACTCCACCACTTGCTGACCCTGAAGATATAGATTCATACACAAAAGAGCAATTGGAAGTGGTACAAATTAACAATAAAGCAAGAAATTTGCTTCACAATGATATAAGTGGTGAGGAATACGAGAAAATCTCAAGCTGTGACATAGCCAAAGAAATGTGGGACAAGCTTGAAGTCACATATGAAGGAACCAGCAAGGTAAAAGAAACACATATCAACATGCTGGTTCATGATTACGAACTCTTCTCAATGAAAGAAGGAGAATCCATTGAAGAAATGTTTGCTAGATTTAGCAAAATAATCAGCGATCTAAAAGCATTTGGCAAGCCGTATACCAGTGGTGACCAAGTTAGAAAAATCCTCAGGAGTCTGCCAACCACCTGGCAAACGAAAGTGGTCACACTAGAATCTCAAGATCTAAACAAATTATCCAATGATGAGCTACGAGGAGAACTCATAGCTTTTGAAAGGACACATCTCAAGAAGACTAGTCAAGAAGAAAAAAAGAAAATTGTCGCATTCAAGACTTCAACTGAAATAGCTGAAAATGAAATTGATGATGATCCTGAAGCTTTACAAGAAGAGATTGCTATGCTATCAAGAAACATGGATGGATTAATGAGAAGATTCCGGAATACAAAGAAAGGAAGAATTCCACCAAGACGATCCAGGCAATACGATGAACAGGACAAGAACTATGGTAAATGCTATGAGTGTGGAAGATTTGGGCACATTCAAGCAGAGTGTCCAGAACTGAAAAGGAAGATCTCTAGAGGCTTCAGCAAGAACAAATCATTCGGAAGCTGGAGTGATGAGGACAACTCAGACCAGGAAGAGATAGCAAATCTCTGCTTCATGATGATTCTGGAAAACAAAATAAATAAATCCTCAGGATGTTGGACAGATGAGGATACTTCAGATGAAGAAAATGAAAACTGTTTCATGGCACGAGGTGAAACGAGTGAGGTAAGATCTTATGACTGTGAAAAATGCAATGAATTGCAGGATATTATTGATTTAACTTTGAAAGAGTCTCAAAAAATGATGAATGAGCTTAAGAGACTCACTAAAGAATTTAAAGACTGGAAACTCAAACATGAAGTATGTGAAATCGAAAAGGAAGTACTTCAAGAAGAGTTTGAGGAATTGCAAATGCAACTCAATGGCATGCGTAAGTCCACCAGTCACAGTTCTGTTAGGTCAAACCAGACGACTCACAGGTCAACTGGAAAAGGACCAGTCAGAACTAAGTCGACTATTACTAACACTAATGAAAGACCTAAAGGTGGGTCAGAAGTTACGTGTCATTACTGTAACAAAAATGGGCAAAAATAAACGTTTCAGGATGGGTTTGGAAACCAAAAAATAATTCTGAATCTAGTAACACTAACCCTCCAGGACCCAGGCAAGCTTGGGTACCTAAAAGAAAGTAATTGCCTTGTTTTGCAGGAACACCACAGAATAAGCCGCAAAGGAAAATGGTATCTAGATAGTGCGTGTTCCAGTCATATGACAGGTGACAAAAACCTGTTCAAGGAAGTTACAAAAATTGATGGAGGAAATGTCAAATTTGGGGGTGACTCAAAAGGCAAAATAATCGGTACTGGAACAATTCCCTTCAATAACAACTGTGATATCACTGAAATTTATCTTGTCGATGGCCTCAATTATAATCTTTTGAGCATAAGTCAACTTTGCGACTCAGGATATGAGGTAAATTTTAAGAAAACAGGATGTGCTATTGAAGATGAATCAGGTAAAATAGTCCTTCCTGGAAAAAGGTATGGAAATGTTTATATCCTTGATAGTTTTGAAAAGATTGATGGTCATATTTGCTTAACTTCTATATCTGGTGATCCATGGTTGTGGCATAGGAAACTTGGTCATGCTAGCATGCATTTGATTGAAAAACTGTCCAAACATGAGTTAGTTATTGGTCTACCCAAACTGAATTTTTCTAGAACTCATATCTGTGATGCATGTCAAATGGGTAAGCAGACCAGAAACTATTTCAAAAACAAGGATATAGTATCTACTTCAAAACCTTTGCAATTACTTCACATGGATTTATTTGGGCCTACTAGAACTGCTAGTATATGTGGAAAAAGGGATGCTTTTGTTATTATAGATGATTATTCACATTTCACTTGGGTAATTTTCTTATCTCATAAGGATGAAGCATTAAGAAATTTTTAAGTTTTCTGCAAGAAGGTTGAAAGAGAAAAGGGATATCAAATCTCAACTATTCAGAGTGACCATGGAGGAGAATTTGAAAGTAGAGCATTTGAAGATTTCTGTAATGATCAAGGATACACTTATAATTTCTCTGCACCACGCTCACCACAACAAAATGGAGTTGTAGAAAGAAAGAACAGAACCCTCCAAGATACGGCAAGAACCATGTTACTAGATCATTCAATGCCAAATCACTTCTAGGCAGATGGTGTAAGTACAACATGTTATATTCTCAACCGATGCCTCATAAGGCCTGTCTGAAGAAGACTCCATATGAATTATGGAAAGGTAAATGTCCAAATATCAGCTACTTCCATCCTTTCGGAAGTAAATGTTTTATCCACAATAACGGTAAGGATAATCTTGGAAAATTTGATCCAAGAAGTGACGAAGGTATTTTTCTGGGTTACTCCTTAAATAGTAGATCTTTTAGAGTCTATAATAAACGCACACTATGTGTGGAAGAATCAGTACATGTTATATTCGATGAAAATAATCCCTTGGCCGAGAAAGGAATTAATGCAGGTAATGAAGATCTAGCTCAAGAAATTCAGGAGACTAGCAAATCTCAAGAGTCGACTTATATATCTGCTACGACAGAGTCAACTGGTGAAATCAGCAGAAATGTACTAGATCAACCTATCGAGTCGACTGCCAATGTGGTGCGTCCAAATGAATGGAGAAGCGAGCCTGACTATCCTCAAAAATTCATGATAAGGGATCCAAATGAAGGAACGAAAACCAGGGGAGCCCTCAAGAAGAAAGCAAATATTGCATTAATCTCTCAGATTGAGCCAAAGAAGATAAAGGAAGCACTTAAAGATTCAAGTTGGGTTCAAGCTATGCAGGAAAAGTTAGATCAGTTCAGTAAGAATCAAGTGTGGAATCTAATACCCAAACTTGAAAATGTTTCTGTAATCGGAACAAAATGGGTTTTCAGGAATAAATTGAACGAGGATGGAAAGGTCGTAAGAAACAAAGCCAGACTGGTTGGTCAAGGGTACTCTCAACGGGAAGGAGTCGACTATGATGAACCTTCGCTCCAGTAGCTCGTTTGGAATCCATACGAATTCTTCTGGCATATGCATCATTTAAAGGATTTAGGCTGTTTCAAATGGATGTTTGTTGATACCCAATTTTTCCCTACGTATTTTTACATACAAAATACTTTCAAAATAGCATGTACATGCATATATAAGCATGCCCAAGAGTTTTGGTATTTTTCCCTAATTTTTAAAGTCAATTTATTGTCTATTTCTAGCAGTACAAAATCCAATAATCATTCCCAAAATTATCATTTTGGTGAATAATTTATTTCTGTTCTCATATTTACACCAAAATATAATTAAGGTGATTTTTGTATATTTTTACAAATTTTATTTGGTATTTCTAAAGCTAAATTGCATATAATTGCAATTATAGCCTATTTTACGATTAACAACATTTTTACAAATATATAAAATTATTTCCAGTATTTTGGATTAATATTTATGTATTATTAATTAGTTCAGTGCTTTTACTTTGTTTTTAAAATCATTATTACTATTTTTATAAAAAGAAAAGGGGAAAATTGGCTATTTAACATATAGCCCGTTTCTATTTCAATTATAGCCTCATTTCCTTTCAATTCTAACCTTAATTTAACCCCCAATTCCGCCCCAAATTAAAACCAACCAAATTCCAATTTTAACCCGACCCCTGACCCAATTTTAAACCCACCCGGCTTCCCTTTAAATACAGGCCGTTGATCATTTTGATCAACGGCCGATATTCTTTCTTTCCTTTTTAATTCCCTAACCCACCTAACCCTAATTCATTCTATCAGATACGCCGCCTTTGAACTCTTCATCTCTCAAACTCTCTCTAGCCCACTCCGAAACCCTAATCATCTCCCACCTGTTTCTACCATGTTTCTACCGGAATCCATGGCATTCCAAGCCATGGGTGGCCTGTGCTCACTCTCTCTCACCGTTAAACCTAAGCTACTCGAAGTTTGGAGGCCCGACTTCAATGGCTCTCTTTAGATCTGTCTCAGATCTGTAGATCTATGGCCTCTCCGACCATTATTCCGACATGCTCGAGCAATATGAAACTCTTCGACTCAGGATTCGACTTTCCTCAAGACCTTTCTCGTTCTAGGGTTTTCTCTGCTCCTAAGCCGTCTGAGGTTCTGTACTAGCTTATTTCTTTTAAATCTGTGACATGCCTGGTCTTTGCTCGACTTTTCAAAGGTTTTCCCCAAATTTCCCTTTTAAAGTCGCTCAAATCCGATTTTAGAGTTTCTGAAAAAGGATTTCTTCAAATACCTTTCTGATTCTCCTGTTCTTTCTTTATGTGTGTCTTGTATTTACCACGCATGAGTTTGCTCTCTTGTCTCTTATCTATTATGCAAGACTCTTCTATTTTTATTTTTTTTGCTCGCATGATTAATTCGTGTTGACTAATCCTCATGCTTTGCTATATGTGTGTTTATGTTTGAGCTCTTTGATTTTTGTTCACCTTACTGAGTTCTGTTTATGTTCCTGCTAAGCATGTTTTACCTACTTTGTTTAAATTCGTATCATCTCTTTCTTCTGAAACTTATTTAAATTCCAAGTTTTCTCAAGCATGACTTTAAATCAGTGTTCTTGCTATGGTGTATGTTTGTCTTTCAGAAAGGGGCTTCTGAGCGTCTCCCAATGTCCTTGTTTTCTCACCTCTGACTCTATTCGAAACCCTAGGTTTTGGGGGTTTCTTTGACAAGTGGTACTAGGGTTTCGCTTTGGGACCCTAGGCTTTCAGGCTCACTGTGAGTCTGTAATTAACTTGAATCTCTTTGGCTTATGACTCTGAGACTTTCAGTGTTAAACTCTTTCTCTAAATAACCTACCGACTCTTTTTGTTTGATCTGTGTGCTTATATATATGAGAAATTTCTCTTTCAAAAAGGTTTTTTTACCAACTAAGTGATTGATTCTGAAACCCTCTTAATAAGGCTGATGAACTGTCACCGATTTTCCCTCGGTTGAACCTNTAATTGCTATTTGCTCTCCCCCTGACTGCTTATGTGTTCTTGCTTGTCGCCTTAGACTTTTATCCTTTTAAACTCTGAAAAGCCCCAATTCCCTTCCCTTTTAGGATTAGTAGTCTCAATGCCTCCGAGACTGATAGGATCGGGACGGGTAATAGCATGCAATAAGTAACGACACTATTCCGCGCTTTAATACCTTAAACGGGGTGGGAAAGGGTAGACATGGAGATGATGATCACGTGATAACACCACGCATATAATTGGTTGCGTGGATGATCCATGTTATTTATAAACCTAGGATCCCCCTCCCTCCCTCCATATGTGCTTACGTCAGTTTTCCAGTTCTTTAAACTTTGTATTTCACTTTAATTCAAACCTCTTTGGAATTTCCAGCACTGTTTTCTTTTTTAAACTTCCGCCCATTTTACTTCTTTGTCTGATTATTTGCATTCGTTACTTGACCCTCATTTTTCTGCATTTATACATTCTTTTAAACGAACATGAAACCATCTATTCCCTAACTTCAGCATGCTTATTTAACCTTTATACAATCCTACTTGTAATCGTTATGTGAAGTTGTCTTGTATGTTTATTCGCTTTAAAGTCACAAATTGTAGCATGGCCGGGAACCACACTAGTGGATCTTGGGGGGTGCCTAACACCTTCCCCTGGGATAATTTTAAGCCCTTACCCGTTCTCTGGTTCTTTTCTTTTTTTTTCCTTCTTGGTGTCCTAATGCACTCAATCATTAGGTGGCGACTCTTCTAAATCTCAAACCCAATTCCCAAAAGGAAAAGAGTTGTCCGCCTAAATGTCGTAAACCCGATTTCGCCTTTAGAAAAAGGGGGCATCGACAGCATGGCGACTCTGCTGGGGAATTCTTTAAGGCTTTTACCATTTCATGCTATTTGTGACTTCATGCTTCTTTACTTGTTTTTAAGTATTTATTCCTTCTTCTGCTGCGAAATTAACTTGGTTCTTTGTTTCTTTTCTTTAGTGCTTTCTTTTACCGCTTTCCTTCAATACTGTTGTAATTACGAGCAATTATTGTAACCATTATTTTATGAACGTGAAAGTACATGACAATTTGTTAACTATTGTATTGCATTTTTTTCGACATCATATTCCACTCGTGCCAAACAAAAGACCTTAGGAACGCTTATAATGAGTGGTTGCGACCCCTAAATTCGGCAAAGGCATATTTGCGGTAAAACCAGTCGATCAACGATGTAGTCGACGGTTCCGCGCCTTTCCCTCTTGAGTTGTCCGCTCAAGGGTACCAGTCTAAAACCCTATAGAAACCCTACTCTATTTAATTGTGCATGCATCATGGTCAAACCTAGCCGAGTCAGTTATGTTGTCCGCATAATGACTCTTTAAGATAGCCTTGTCCAAAGTCCACTGGGTTTCCTTGAGACCCAAACGGACCTTACCATGTTCTGTGCATTCATTTGGAGAACTAAATGCTTCTTATGCCAATTATTGATGTTAAATAGTCGAGTCCGGTGGGGGAAAGGGGCCTAACCCTTTTTGTTTTGTAGAAATGAGGCACGAAGTCCCCAGATTCGGCATGGTCACCCACATTCACCCCAAATTGCTAAGCTGTTAGAAGGATCTTCATTCCAGCGATCAGACTCTTGTCCGGAAGTATCTAGGAAACCTGCCTTCTCTCCTAGATATTCAACCCAACAACAAAATCGTAGAAGCTGCAACTCTGTTTTGGGACTGTGATAGGTCGGTATTCCGCTTCGGAGACATTGAGATGACACCTTTGCTTGAGGAGATAGGAGGACTGGCTAGGATACCATGGGAAACTCCGGGTTTGCTAATGCCGGAAAATCGTAAGGGTAGGGGTTTTCTTAAGATGATGGGTCTAAAGAAGAATCCCGACTTGACATGTTTGGAAAAGTCTTACATTCCCTTTGACCATTTGTATGAAAGGTACGGCCATAGCAAATCATACCGTACCTATCCGGATGAGTTTGCCATCACCTCATTGGGGCACATCCACCGAAGGGTATTTGTGTTTATGTTCTGTTTTTTGGTATGATAGTTTTTCCAACAAAGAAAGCAAGAATCCATACCAGACTGGCCATGGTCACCAAGAACTTGATGGAAGGAATTAACGGGCAGCCATTCAGCCTTGTGCCAATGATAGTTGCAGAAATATACCAAGCCCTAGAAAGATGTCAACAAGGGGCCAAACGTTTCGAGGGATGTAATTTTCTACTCCAACTATGGCTTATGGAGCACCTCCAAAAGGGTGAGTACCGACAGGAAATCCATCGTAGAGACTGGGATGATCATATCGCTTTTCATCACCCAAAGCGGATGAATTATATGCCCAACATGTTCGCCCAACCAGAGAATGCTAGAGAGTCGGTCGAGCTCTTCGACAATCTTACTGAAGACCGGGTGCAATGGATGTTCGAGGGGTTCCCTACTGAAGAATTCATCATACGGTCTAGGGATACTCCATTTCTGATACTGATCGGTTTAAGAGGGACCTACCCGTATGTCCCTATCCGGGTTATGAGATAGGCAGGCAGGAAGCAGGTTATACCAAGGGTCGACAAGATGAGTCATTTCCGGGCTGACTTCCAGGCCGACTCCGTACAAGTGTCAAGCTCAGCATGTGTGGCACTGCAAAATCATCCTGGGAAAGGATTCCATAGAACCAGACAGGTACCACGCTGGTTATACTCCATACTATCCAAGCTGGTTGGAGGACGATCATAGTGGGTTAGGACAACCCGGGTTTGTTCCAGGTCACAGGGTCATCGACGAAAAGGCTGAAGCACAGGTAAAGTACAACCAATTACGCAAGAGGATGCGGGAATGTGAAAATGAGCACCGCGAAATACAAGAAGCCAATCAAAAGCTAATTGGAGAATGGAAAGATATGGCTGTCAGCGCCAACAAACGACTGATCTATTTGGAGCGGGGCATAGTGGAGCTGGAAAAGAAGTTCCTGAAGAGGATTGAAGATTGCCGGGTTGCTGAAGGAAATGAAGGCGGACATCTGGCGAGGGCCTACTTGTTGCTAGGATTGCGCGAGTTGGGAGAACTGTACAACAATGCCGAGTCTGGGGAAGGTCCTTCTGGGACCAAGTAGATAGGAGTTTATTTTTGCTTTACAAATGTAATAGGGCCTATGGCCACTAGTGACACTTTTATTTCCTGTTATTTAGTGTCGTTTTGGGATTCGTCTTATTTTTTATCAATAAAATGAGGCATTTAGCATTCTAAGTTCTCCAAATTTACTTGTCACTAGGCCTACCTCGGGCACAACGAGGTTCCAATTTAGGACACAATCTATATTCTTACACTATGTGTTTAAATATTGCAACGTTTTCTTCTCACAATCCCTACTAACTTGTTACCTTTTGTTTTTACTTTTGCTTATTCCCCTCCCTAAAGGTTAGTTCGTACACTCTGGCATCGTCATCATATTCCACAAGATCCAAGGGTCCTCCGCCTCCTCCTCCTCCGAGTCCTATCAAAATCAAGAACAAAGGAAAGATGGAAGATTTGAGCAACATCAAAAAAAAGAGCTCAGTTAAAAGGGTAGAGACTTCTTAGGGTATTCAGGTTTCCAAGGAAAGTGCCTCCCAGCTCGAACAGAAGTTATTAAAATTTCAGGAAGAATTGGACCAAGTTCGGAACTTGGCAAGCTTGTCATTTTCCCTCACTACCCCGGATATCAGCTTCCCCAACACTCAAAATCCCCATACCTTCCTCAAAACATTCCCAAGCAACACCCCACTGCTCATCCCCGAACCACTGAACTCCGTAAATGATCATCACCACAACACCCCCATCTATGTGGAAACCATACCACACCCCATTCAGCCCGCCTCAAGTGCACCTGAGTCTGATGACAAAGACTCTCTTATCAAGAATCTGGCCGCAGAACTCAAGAAGCTGACTAGCCGAGTTCAGGGTGTTGAAGGAAGCAAGGGGATCGAGGGACTGAATTACGAAGACCTTTGCATTCAACCAGATGTCGAACTGCCCGAGGGGTACAAACCTCCCAAGTTCGAAATGTTCGATGGCACCGGGGATCCCAGAGTTCATTTGAGGACATACTGCGACAAGCTGGTCGGAGTAGGAAAGGATGAAAAGGTTCGCATGAAGCTCTTTATGAGAAGTCTGAAAGGGGATGCGCTGTCTTGGTACATTAGCCAAGACCCGAAGAAGTGGTCAAACTGGGTAAGTATGGCGTCCGATTTCATGGACAGGTTCAGATTCAACACGGAGAATGCGCCAGATGTGTTCTACATCCAGAACTTGAAAAAGAAACCCACGGAGACATTCCGCGAGTATGCTACTCGTTGGAGATCAGAAGCTGCTAAGGTCAGGCCGGCTTTAGAAGAAGAACAAATGAACAGGTTTTTCGTCCGGGCTCAAGACCCACAGTACTACGAAAGGTTGATGCTGATTGAAGGCCAGAAATTCTCCGACATCATCAAGCTAGGGGAGAGGATCGAGGAAGGTATTAAAAGTGGTATGGTCACTAACTTTGAAGCATTACAGGCTACCAATAAGGCTCTACAGTCTGGTGGCACATCCAAGAAGAGGGACGTAAGTGCCGTAATGGTTGCACAGAGAACCAAGTCATCTGTCAAATACCAAACTTACCCAATACCACAACTTACATATCAGCCCACTCCAAATTTCCAAGCACCCGCACTTTCCTACCAAGCACCACCACCTACCTATCAATCACCTCCACCTCCCATGTACCAACCCACTTCACCCAAATATTCCCAACCCGCATAAGTCTACCAAGCCTACCACACTCAACCATCCCACTATCAATCACCTCCTACTCGCCAAAACTTTCCTAGACCCCGACCAAATTTTGACCGCATACCTCCCAAACAATACACCGCCATTGCCGAGCCAATCGACCAGCTGTACGAAAGACTCAAAACCGCTGGTTATGTCACCCCTGTCCCTGCCATAACTCCTGAAAACCCCTCCCAGTGGATTAACCCAAACAAAACCTGTGCATACCATTCTGGCATGAAGGGACACACTATTGATGAGTGCCGCTCCCTGAAGGACAAGATCCAGGCTTTAATTGACAACAAGATCATCGTGGCAAAGGAGCCTGCTCCGAATGTCCGTAACAACCCTCTACCAGACCACAAGGGTGGAAGTGTTCATATGATTGAAATAGAAGATGATTGGGATCCCAAAGGATCAATCGGTTTGATCACGGAAGGTGATGATCCAAAGAAACCAACAATCACTCTTAACCCGATTGTAGTCCAAATTCAGCCTTCTGAAGATGCTGAGGTAAACATGTCCATACCGCTTGAGTTTGAAGCACCAGCCTCCGCAAAGATGCCAACACCAATCGAGGTCGAGTTTGGGTCCCCAAAGGCGCCTGAGCCCTTTGAAGTTGCTGTATTACCTTCCAAGGCAAGGGTGCCTATTCCAGTAGCAATGACAGCCGTAACACCGTTCCACACAAAAGCTATACCGTGGGACTACGCAGCCGAGGCAAGAAGGAAAGGAAAATCCAAGTTCGGAAAAATAGTTGCAGCGCAGGGTATGACAAGAACCGGCAGGATTTATACCCCAGAACACTTAGCTGAGTCGAGTAAGCAGACCTCTGGACGACAAGCCATCATTGAAACTGGACCCGGTGATCTCTGGAGAAAGATACAAGCCAAGGAATACTCGGTCATTGATCAGCTGAACAAAACACCGGCCCAAATTTCTATCTTGGATTTATTACAGAGTTCCGATGCACACAAGAATGCCTTATTGAAGGTATTGAGTGAAGCGTATGTACCAAGCAACATCACTGGAGGAGAAATGGCAAACATGGTGGGCCAAGTGTTGGAGAGCCATAAAATCACCTTTCACGAGGATGAGCTGCCACCGGAAGGATTGAGTCATAACAAGGCATTGCACATCACTATGCAGTGCGAAGATTATTTTATCACCCGAATCCTGGTCGATGGGGGGTCCAGTCTCAACATTTGTCCTCCGGTAACACTCAGAACATTGGGGAAAGGGCTGCATGAAATCAAGGATGGGGCCATCAATGTCAAAGCTTTCGACGGATCTCAGAGGTCCACTATTGGGGAAATTAGCCTACGTTTGCAAATGGGGCCCACTTGGTTTGATTTTGATTTTCAAGTGATAGACGTGCCGGCTTCTTACAATCTGCTGTTGGGACGACCATGGATTCATGCCGCCGGAGCCGTGGCATCAACACTACATCAGGCAGTGAAATTTGAAAGGAATCACCAGGAGGTGATCATTCATGGTGACGGTAGCAACCCCATATATAGCCGACAGACCATTCCAGCAATTGGAGGAAGAAGAAGATTAGGTGGGGAAACTTACCACCACATCGAGCGGGTCAACGCAGTCGACAACGACAAATGGTGGAACAACAAAATTGAAAGCATACTGAATTGGAGCGGATATGAACCTGGCAAAGGACTTGGCAAAAACCTCCAAGGAATCGCTAAGCCTATCAAGATCAAGAAGCATGGTACCACCTTCGGGTTGGGGTATGAGTATACCTGGGAAGAATTCAAGGACTGGTCGCCACCCTGGCGCGACCCTTACCATCCATTGGAGTAGCCGATACCCCGTCTAGAGCAGACTTTTCAACCAGCCGAGGTTATCTATGGGTCAGAAGAAGAGGAAGCATTAGCAGCGATGAGGAATTTGTTCCTGGAAGAGGATGATATGGATTGCTGTGTCATTTTTGAGGAGGAGGGGGAGGAAGGCCCTTCCATACAGGCTGTGAGCAGAGGATCACACCTCAGCAACTGGACCGTCAGAACCACCAGAGCCCGACGTGCCTCGGGGTAGCAAGGCTGAACAAAGCATTACGCGCTATTTTGCTTTATTAAAGTTTATTTTCCTTTTGCATTTTTCTTTTTTCGCAAGAAAGAGCTCCAATGTTCAAAACACTTATGGAATTTATTAAAGTATTTCAATTTTCTTACAAATCCCTCTCTTATTATTTTTATCTCATTACTTTACTCAAACAGCATTACTATACTTACCTTGATGAACCAACGACTGTGACTTGCAACGAGACAACGCAACAAACGGAAACAGATTCAGAGAAAGATGATATACCGGAAGAAATCGTTAAAAAAGTTGAGAATTTTGAGAATAGCCCTAAGTCCAACCTGGACGAGACGGAGATCGTCAATCTGGGAGATGCAGAGAACATCAAAGAAACACGAGTCAGCGTTTACTTGTCACCGTCTGAGAAGGAAGAGTACACAAAATTTCTAAAAGAATATGAGGACATATTCGCATGGTCATATGACGACATGACTGGTCTAAGCATGTCCATTGTGGCTCACAAATTACCGACTGATCCAGCCTATCCGCCAGTGAAACAGAAGCTCAGAAAGTTCAAGCCAGACATGAGTTTGAAAATCAAGGAAGAAGTCACTAAGCAGGTCAAAGCTAAGGTCCTTCGGGTAGTAGAGTATCCGACATGGTTAGCCAATATTGTGCCAGTATCGAAGAAGGATGGGAAGGTCAGAATTTGCGTCGACTACCGGGATCTCAACAGGGCCAGTCCAAAAGACGACTTTCCCTTGCCGAACATACACATCTTGATTGGCAACTGCGCCAAGCATGAGCTGCAGTCATTTGTTGATTGTTTTGCTGGGTACCATCAGATATGGATGGATGAAGAGGATGCTGAGAAAACGACTTTCATTACGCCGTGGGGGATGTATTGTTACAAAATGATGCCGTTGGGTTAAAGAATGCAGGGGCCACCTACATGAGGGCCATGACCACAATTTTTCATGACATGATACACAAGGAGATCGAAATGTATGTAGACGACGTCATCATCAAATCCAAGAAAGCCGCTGATCACATGGGAGATTAGAGGAAATTCTTCAATAGACTGAGAAGGTACAACCTGAAGCTGAATCCCGCGAAATGTGCCTTTGGGGTTCCTGCCGGAAAACTACTTGGGTTCATTGTGAGCCGCCGGGGGATAGAATTGGATCTATCAAAGGTCAAAGCTATTCAAGAATTGCCGCCAACGAAGAGCAAGAAGGAGGTTATGAGTTTCTTGGGGAGACTTAATTACATCAGCAGGTTCATAGCACAGTCTACAGTTATCTGTGAGCCAATCTTTAAGATGCCAAAGAAGGATACCGCTACCAAATGGACTGACGACTGCCAGAAAGCCTTTGACAGAATCAAAGAGTACCTGTCAACACCGCCGGTTCTGGTTCCGCTCGAACCAGGTAGACCCCTGCTACTCTACCCTGCAGTATTGGATGGAGCATTTGGTTGTGTTCTGGGGAAGCATGATGAAACGGGGAGAAAAGAACAAGCCATTTATTATCTCAGCAAGAAGTTCACCCCGTACGAGGCCCGGTATTCCTTACTAGAACGCACCTGTTGTGCTCTGACTTGGGTAGCTCGGAAGTTGAGGCATTATTTTTGTGATTACACACGTATCTCATATCAAGAATAGACCCATTGAAGTATATCTTTCAGAAGCCCATGCCCACCGGCAAGCTAGCCAAGTGGCAGATCCTGCTGAGTGAATTTGACATTGTCTACGTGACTCAGAAAGCAATCAAAGGACAGGCCCTAGCAGATCACCTCGCTGAAAACCCTATGGATGGAGAATAGGAGCCTCTGAAGACGTATTTTCCTGATGAGGAGGTATCCTTCATAGGAGAGGACATTGCAGAATCCTATGACGGTTGGAGGATGTTTTTCGATGGAGCAGCAAATTTCAAGGGAGTTGGCATAGGAGCAGTCCTAGTATCAGAAACCGGCCAGCATTATCCGATATCCGCCAAGCTCAGGTTCCCGTGCGCCAACAACATGGCCGAGTACGAAGCTTGCATCTTGGGGCTCAAGATGGCCATCGACATGAATGTCCAAGAGTTTCTAGTGATTGGAGATTCGGATTTGCTTATACATCAGGTCCGAGAAGAATGGGCGACCAAGAACTCCAAGATACTCCCGTATTTGCATCATGTACAGGAGTTGAGAAAGAGGTTCATAAAGACAGAGTTTCGGCATGTTCCCAGAGTCCAGAATGAGTTTGCCGATGCATTGGCCACTCTACCATCCATGATTCAGTATCCAGATAAGAACTTCATAGACCCTATTCCGGTAAAGATTCATGATCAACCAGCTTACTGTGCTCATGTCGAGGAAGAAGCAGACGGAAAGCCTTGGTTTCACGACATCAAGGAATTTTTGGTCGAAGGAAAATATCCAGAGCTTGCAAATGCTATTCAGAAGCGCACCCTGCGAAGATTGTCCAACAATTTCTTCCATAACGGAGGAATCCTGTATAGGAGAACTCCTGATTTGGGATTGCTAAGGTGTGTTGACGCAAAGGAAGCATCCAAACTACTAGAGGAAATTCATGCTGGGACTTGTGGTCCACATATGAACGGTTTTGTCTTAGCCAAGAAGATACTCCGGACAGGTTATTTCTGGATGACTATGGAAACGGACTGCATCCAGTACGTTCGAAAGTGCCACAGCTGTCAAATCCATGCAGACATGATAAAAGTGCCTCCAAATGAGCTTAATGCAACGAGCTCGCCATGGCCGTTCGCCGCATGGGGAATGGATGTCATCGGACCAATCGAACCTGCCGCATCAAATGGGCACAGGTTTATCCTAGTAGCAATTGATTATTTCACTAAATGGGTTGAAGCAGCATCTTACAGAGCAGTGACCAAGAAAGTCGTGGCAAACTTTGTCCGTGACCGTATCATTTGTCGATTCGGGATCCCAGAATCAGTCATTACTGACAACGGTTCCAACCTCAACAGTGATTTGATGAAAGCCATGTGCGAAACCTTCAAGATCAAACACAAGAATTCCACAGCCTACAGGCCTCAGATGAACGGAGCTGTAGAAGCCGCCAATAAGAACATCAAGAAGATATTGAGAAAGATGGTAGAAAAGCATAAGCAGTGGCATGAGAAGTTGTCATTTGCTTTGTTAGGGTATCGCACCACAGTCCGCACATCGACTGGTGCAACTCCTTACATGCTGGTTTATGGTACGGAAGCGATCATCCCCGCCGAGGTAGAAATTCCATCCCTAAGAATCATACAGGAAACAGAAATCGACGATGCAGAATAGGTAAAGAGTCGCTACGAACAGTTAGCTCTCATAGATGGAAAGAGAATGAACGCGGTTTGCCATGGTCAACTTTACCAGAACAGAATGACCAGAGCCTTCAACAAGAGAGTCAGACCAAGACGGTTTACACCAGGGCAGCTGGTGTTGAAGAAGATTTTTCCACATCAAGATGAAGCCAAAGGGAAGTTCTCCCCTAACTGGCAAGGTCCATACATGGTTCATCATGTTCTGATAGGAGGAGCCCTCATACTTGCAGAAATGGACGGAGAAGTTTGGCCAAAACCAATAAATTTAGATGCAGTAAAGCGATACTATGTGTAACCATTTATGATTTCCTTTACGATGTGATTTGAACTACGTCTGACCTGATTCCCGTTTAAGAGGGGATACGTAGGCATCCTTATGGGTTCGGTCACAATTCAATAAAATTTTCATTTCCCCCGCAATTGGAAACTGGGGCAGAATTTTGAGGAGGACCCTCAAAATTCCGAAGTAACTTCAGCCGATCATCGCAAGCAACCGTCAGAAGCAGCAGCCCAGTAAACTGGGGTAGAATTTTGAGGAGGACCCTCAAAATTCCATAGCAGGAGAGGTTGCAATGTCTTGAACCACGTCACAGTCGTCGGTTCATCTAAAAACCATTTCTTAAATATATACGTATGTCGTATCTTTAACAAACTCATGCGTGTTTATTATCGAAATTGCTTTGTTTAGCAACGCTACCCCAGGGATACCCACAGTATCACCATAAACAGAGCCGAGCCAGTCAAGCGAAGTCCACCGGGATACGAACTAACCTTCCCCCTCTACAAAACTCACAATTTTTCTTTGGATGCAGGCACCCACGTCGCAGATCATCGAATACATTTATACACCCATATCTTTCGGGAATACGACTCTCAGAACCATCACCTATTTACATTTGCTATCCGCACACAACATCCCCAGCAGCCACAATANTACAAAATACTTTACAAAATAGCATGTACATGCATATATAAGCATGACCCAAGTAGTTTTGATTATTTTTCCCTTAATTTTTAAAGGTTTCAAAATCAATTTATTGTCTATTTCTAGCAGTACAAAATCCAATAATTATTTCCAAAATTATCATTTTGGTGAATTATTTATTTCTATTCTCATATTTACACCAAAATATAATAAAGGTGATTTTTGTGTATTTTTACAAATTTATTTGGTATTTCTAAAGCTAAATTGGATATAACTGCAATTATAGCCTATTTTACGATTACATCATTTTTACAATTATAAAATTATTTCCAGTATTTTGGATTAATATTTATGTATTATTAATTAGTTCAGTATTTTTAATTTGTTTTTAAAATCATTATTACTATTTTTATAAAAAGAAAAGGGGAAATTTGCTACTTAACATCTAGCCTATCTTTATTTCAATTACAGTCTCATTTCCTTTCAATTTTAGCCTCAATTTGACCCCAATTCCGCCCCAAATTAAAACCAACCCAATTCCAATTTTTTTTAACCCAACCCACGATCCGATTTAAAACCCGCCCGACTCCCCTTTAATCCAGGCCGTTGATCATTTTGATCAACGACCGAGATTCCCCCTTTCCATTTTTAATTCCCAACACCCCCTTAACCTAGCTCATTCTATCTGATACGCCGCCTTGAAATCCTCTTCGTCACCCAAACTCTCTCTAGCCTCCCCGAAACCCTAATCATCTTCCACCTGTTTCTACTATGTTTCCACCGGAATCCATGGCATTCCAGACTATGGATGGCCTATACTCACTCTGTCTCACCATTAAACCTAAGTTGCTCGAGGTTCTGGAGCCCGATCTCAATGTCTCTCTTTAGATCTTTCTCAGATCTATGGCCTTTCCGGCCATTATTCCGGCGTATTCAAGCAATATGAGTCTTTTCGACTCAGGATCCGACTTTCCTCAAGACCTTTCTCATTCTAGGGTTTCTTCTTCAACTCTAAGCCGCCTCAGGTTCTGTACTTGCTTATTTCTTTTTGATCTGTGACATGCCTGAACGTTATTTGACGTTTTAAAGGTTTTCCCCAACTTTCCTTTTCAAAATTGATTTTTAGGGTTTCTGAAAAAAGGTTTCTTCAAATATTTTTCTGATGCTTCCTGTTCTTTCTTTATGTGTGTTTCCCGCTCGTATGTGTTCTTCTTATTATTCATGAGTTTGCTCTCTTGTTTCTGTTCTATTAGGCGAGACTTTTATATTCTTGTTGTTAATCTTATGCTTGCATATTAATTTGTGTTGTTTTCCTCACTCTTTGCTATACGTGTTTATGTTTGGGCCCTGGATTTTGGTCATTTTACCGAGTTCTGTTTGTATATTTTGCTACACTATTGTTTGAAAACTCGCATCATCTCTCTCTTCTGAACTTGTTTGTGTATGTTTGTCTCTCATAACTCTTTGAAAGAGATTTCTAAGCCTCTTTCAAAGACCTTGTTTTCTCACCTCTGACTCTATTCGAAACCCTAGGTTTTGGGGTTTCTTTGACAAGTGGTACTAGGGTTTCGCTTTGGGACCCAAGGCTTTCAGGCTCACTGTGAGTTTGTAATTAACTTGAATCTCTTTGGCTTGTGACTCTGAGACTTCCAGTGTTAAACTCTTTTTCTAAATAACCTACCGACTCTTTTTGTTTGATCTGTGTGCTTATATATATATGAGAAATTTCTCTTTCAAAAGGTTTTTTTTTACCAACTAAGTGATTGATTTTGAAACCCCCTTAATAAGACTGATAAGCTGTCACTGATTTTCCTTCGGTTGAACCTCCTTTACCTTTCTTGACTTGGTTCATTCAATTGAACTTGCAGTTTCTGATTTCATGGCTGTTAAATTGATTCCTTTACCATATTTGGCACAAAACCGTGTACCATTGATTGTTTTCCCTAAATAAATTCCATGTACTTACCCATTTTGTGCTACTTTGAAAGGTTTAATTAGAAATTTCTTTCCTTAACTAATTTCTACCCGTTGGAATCAGAATCCCTTAACCAAAGGGGACTGATTTCAATGATTTCTTTACCTTTCTTACTGGTTCTCTTCGCACTATAAAAGGGATGGCACTTCTGCACTTTAAACAAGACCTAACTTTACATCTACATTCCTTCGAATACTTTCGCATCTATACTTCAAGTTCAATACCTCGAACTTCTTACATTCAACTCACACATTTACCTTACTAATTTGAATTCAACACTCTGCGTTGCTTGAGACCTTTTGGAACTGCTGTACTTGCAACTTGGCTTTTCGAAGAATACTGTTTTCTTACTTGTTTTCCTTTGAAACTGGTATGTCTTTTATTTAATTTTCTGCCTCACCCCTATGTGTTTACTTCACAGTTTCAGCATCCCTGTTTACTTTACTGCTTATGTTCAGGGATTTGTGTTAATTATGCTCCTTCCTTGCCTTTTCTATTGTGAATCCCTACCCCTGCTCCCTTCTATGTGTTTGAGTTAAGGTTCTTGGCCTGGCAGTACCCTAATTGCTGCCCAGGCTATAACCTGATCCACTATGGATCCTAACTCCTAAATTGGCTAACAGGTTGGTTAAGGGTGTGCCGGCATTCCCAATGACTGGGCATGACCACCAGCCCGCCATGGCTCTCCCCGATTCCCCCTCTATGCACTTATACTTATTCTTAGACCCCTAAGTTCTGCCCCTCTCTTATGAGCCTTGCTTTGGGACCTTGAATTCCCTCTGAACTTAGACATCTAAGGGCTGGCATTTCCACACTGCACTATGATCTTAATTCTGCAATGTGTTTGGGATGTAAGCACTGCCCGGAGCCCTTTGAGACTCTTGGGAACTTTGACACATCCCAAATGTGAGAAAGGCTTTTGGAAATCTGATCCTGGAAGTTGGTTTATCTCATATTGTTGGACTTGAAGTCTGAATTAGGCTGTTTAGATGTAGCTGGAGCTTCTGATGTAATTTTGCTTTTCTTTTCTGATTCATTTGAGTCTGTAATAATTTGTAATAACAATTGGGGATGGCTAGTGGAAAGGGATGGGGATAAATGCATGCCAAGGGTAGAAAACTTGCCTATAGGTTATTTACAATTTCCGCATTCTGCATTTTTAAAACTCATGCCTACAAGTTTTTTTCTACATTTAGAAATTATGCCTGTAAGTTCTGCATATAGAAATCATGATCTTAGGGTTCTGCACATGTGCATCGTAGAAATTATGTCTATAAGTTCTGCATATATAAATCATGATCTTAGGTTTCTGCACTTCTGCATATACATGCCACTAGGCAAACAATCATAGGTTAAATAAATAATTGACTTCACTCTAGATGCTATGCCTATAGGACTCTTGCATTTATGTAATCGTTTAAAACCAATTACGCCAAGAAATCATGCCTGTAAGAATAATCAACTGAACCATCTTCGTCTATTTCATGTACGAGTCTAAAATCAGTCATAAAGTCGTCAACATCTGCAGATATTTCGTTTACATAACCAACAACCTTTTCCCTAAAACCAATACGCTCTATTAGATCTCACGCCTCACATAGGCAAACTATTAGGTAATTAATTGCGTCATTTTGTATAACTACATCCAGACAAGGCCTAATTCGGTTTTCTTATCTGAAAATATGTAATGAATCAGCCACCCCCTTTACGTAATTAAAGACCTAACCAGTACTTGAAGTCATGCTATATTTGCTCTTTTAAGTGAGGAGGCCTGTGTGAGCCTCAATTGCTATTTGTTTCCCATAACTGTTTATGTGTTTTTTTTGCTTGTCGCCTAGACTTTATCCTTTTCAAATTCCGAAAAGGCCCCCGAAACTCCTCCCTTTAGGACTAGTAGTCTCAATGCCTCCGAGACTGATAGGATTGGGACGGGTAATAGCATGCATTATGTAACGATACTATCCCGCGCTTTAATACCCTAACGGGGTGGGAAGGGTAGATATGGATATGATGACCGATGCGATAATACCTCATGTAGACCCTCTTTGAGGAGTGATTATTGGGTGTTGCATTGACGTGATCCATATTAATCATAAACCTAGCACCCCCTTGCTTTTACTTGCTTTCATCTATCTCTTCTAAATTGTCTAAATCTTTCATAAAATTTCTGCCCTCTTTACCTTTCCCCAAGTTTTAATTTATTTGCAATATTGTATGCGAATCCCTCCTACTTGAGCCTTTAATTGCTTACTTGATTATGTGAAGTCACAATTGTAGCATGGCCGGGAACCACACTAGTGGATCTTGGGGGATGCCTAACACCTTCCCCCCGAGATAATTTCAAGCCCTTACCCATTCTCTGGTTCTTCTTCTTTTTATTTCCTTCTTAGTCTCCTAATGCACTCAATCATTAGGTGGCGACTCTTCTAAATCTCAAACCCAATTCCCAAAAGGAAAAGAGTTGTCCGCCTAAATGTCGTAAACCCGATTTCGCCTTTAGAAAAAGGGGGTCATCGACAGCATGG